>NW_004567130.1:24585355-24641322 GCF_000260355.1 Condylura cristata
CCGGTGACCCACGGGGCTCAGGCTCCGGGCGCCGGGGGAGCGGGCCGGCAGCTGTGGTTCCCCGCCCGTGACACGGGCTGCCCTGTGCCAGAGCCAGCTGGACCAGACGCAAGCAGACCCCACTGACCCTGGTCAGAGTAGCAGAGAGGAGCATGGGGTCCCTCCGGCCCCTCCAACACTGTGGCTCCCTGGAGCTGCGGGCAGAAAAGAGGCGTGTGGCGCCGGGCCACCCTGCAGGGCTGCGGCGGGCTCCCCCCTTCTGGACGGTGCTCCTGGCCCGCAGGGTGCCCTGGCCCCACTGAGGCGCCCTGAGAGCGCGGCAGGCGGGCTGTGCCGGCCCCAGTTTCACCCCTTGTATTTGGTGCCTGGACTACAGAACGGGCTCATCGGGCGTGAGCGGAGCGAATCAGGCCTAACCAGTCACCTTATTAGTTAGTTATTCACATCAGACATCAAGAATGGGCTGAAGAAGTGGCTACTTGCGACCACTGGTCGTTTAGGATTGAAAACGGCGCCGACGGCCTGTAGGGTGGGGTCCCTGGAGGAGGCTGCAGGCTCGGCCTGTTCCTGACCTCTGGAGAAAGAAGAAAGAAGCATCCTGCAGGCCACGGCTCACCCAGAGGCCGGAGGGGCCCGGCCCCGGCTCGGGTCCTGCCCCTGGCCTTGCCGGGAAGGGGCACCAGGGACCCGTGGTGCGGGCTGGCAACTCGCAAGCTGCTGTTGACACTGCTGCCTCCGACACTGTCTCCTGGTGACCGGCGGTGACTGGCGCTACTGACCAGTGCTCCCCAGCCCTGCTGACCGGGGACCCAGACCCTGATCATCTGACCCCACCTCCTGGTGCTGGTGCCTCTGCTACTGACCTGTGCCATGTCTGCTGCTGTCCACACCGACCTGCAGGCTGTTCTGTGGGCAGCTCTGGTGTCCTCTCTGTGACCCAGGCTGTGCACACCTCCAGCTGCCACTGTGAGTCAGAGCCCGGCCCGCTGCTTGCTGGGTACCCTGAGACTCGGGCCTGGCTCTCAGGACAGCGCCATCTTGGATGAGTGGCCTTTTGTTTGGGACTTGTAGACACTGGGATGAGGCAGCCTTTGCATCCTTTCCTTTGTATCCTTTTCCCCACCACCTGTTTGGCCCATAAACCCTATTGTCCCTCAGCTTGAGAGGCCTTGCAAGGGTGCACACCGGCGAGAACCCGGAGACTCGGCACTTTCCTTCAGCCCTTCATGCTCTCGTCACTCAGTCTGAGCACTGTTTCACTCCCACCCACAACAGACATTTCCAGGACACCTACTCACGGAAGACCCGCTGTAGTTTAGGTCCCAACATCGAGACATCTCCTGAGAAAGCGGAAGCTCTGGACCCTCAATGGGGAAATGAAAAACACAACAAAGAGCCACTGAAGTAAAGTCCTTCTCAGAGAAACTGACGCTGAGGAGTCTGCAAATACTAGAGTCCCTCCAAGAAATGTGGAAAGGAGCCCACTCTCTGAGCTGAAAAGAGAAACATCAAACAAAGAGCCGAGAAGATGACTGATAGACTCCAGCACACAGGCATGTAGACATGCTGTGGCCAGCTAGAAGGAACTCCAGGTTCTTCCGAAGAGGGGGCAGGAAGGCTGACCCTGCACACTGCGGTCAGAAAGAAGGGGAACGTGCGAAGTGGGCTTGTGGAGGTGATGTGCCAACGAAGGTCTTAGGCGAGAGGGGAGAATGAGGAATACGATGGCGTAACTTTGGGGAGAGACAAGAAAATGTGAAATGCCTCTTGGGGAAGTGAATAGATGAACAGGCCAGGAGTGGGAGTGATTGCTTGGGAACGTTAGGGACCCACGTGTGACACAGGTGGGAATTTGGAGTTTGTTTTGCTCCACATGTACTGGGCCGTGCGCATGGAGGGCTGGAGGACGAGCTGGTGCCGCACCAGGAGAAGCACCAGAGAACAGCGCTATGTGCCAGTATCTGCTCTTGCTGTTCTGATTTTAAGTTAGAGGGGCAAGAAGATGCCAGAGCCTGATGGATTGTGACGTGGTGTGTGGCCTAGGGGGGGTCTCCGTGGTTGCAGGGACAAAAACTCATTGTAGTCAAGGCACCGGGGGGGGGGGGGAATGGAGACTTATGGGAAGGAGGTGGGAATCATTAGTCTGAATTATGGAGCGGTTGCAGCTCGTGGTCATGATGGGAGGGAGTGGTTGGGGTACGTTGGAGAAGATCATGGAAAAGAACGGTTCAAGCAAATGATAACTATAGCATTGGAAATCTCTCGGCTGGAAATCTCTCTCTCTGTCTCTCTCTCTCTCACACACAAACACTCACGTTGTCAGGATTAAGACAAATAACTAAGACAGGAGAGAACGGTAACAATTTAGGGTACATAATATTGGGTGATCTAGTCTGGTGAAGTTCAGAGTTGGGGTTCTTTGGGGAGGAGGAATGGTCTCAGTGAGCAGCAGACAGAGGGCAGCTAACCCCTTCTTAGTCATCTTGTGTTCCAAGGGCTGAAAGAAAAAGCTTTCCCTTGAGAGAGCCCAGGGAAAGCGGTGATCCCCTGGGATAGCCCAGTCTTCCTGCAGCAGGTTGGCGAAGGTAGTGAGAGATACTAATCCCCAACGACTGTAGTGTGTTCGTACAGCTTTTAAGAAAATAGAATGTAGACTTCAAATTAAAATTCTTAGGAGGGCAGTTCCCTTCCTAAATATACAACTTAGGACTTAGAGATTCAACAGCTGATTTCTAAAATAAAACTCCAGCAGGGCCCAGCACATAAAAAGCTTTCAATAACTATTTGTTGAATAAACATTATTATGTCCAGTTGAGATCAAGGGGATATGGCAGAGACTTGGAAGTTTTAAAGAACTGGCCTGTTCCCTCTGTGGGTTATGTTATTCCATTGAAGAAATAGTTAATGAGATCTGACTATTTGCTGCATGCCTGTGTTGAACAGGAATTAAAAAAGCCCTGCTTAGTGGGGCTTGAACCTCACATGGGCGTAAGACTTTTGGAGTGGAGAAGTTGTACATGATTGAGATGTTTTACATATCAAATATTGTTAGATAGCCAAATACTACTTAAAATATGATATAGATTTAGGCTCATTTTCCTTTATGAATAACAGGTCTCTTTCCAGGCCTACCACACTTAGGGACACGCAGGTGTGTGGTGTGTGTGTGTGTGAGAGAGAGAGAGAGAGACAGAGAGAGAAAGAGAGATCAGAGGCCAGTAGACTGGGAAGAATCACATCTTCATCTCTCTCTCTCCTCTTGGTCTCTTTTTACCCATCGGGTCTACACCCACCGGGTTTGAATCTGGAATGACTGGAAATTACAACGTTTACTTCAACTGTCGTATTTTGGAATTTGCTTACTCTGTTCCTACTGATCCAGAAGTGCCCTTGAAATGCGTGAATGGGACGTATTGAAAGGTAACAGAGAAAACAAGCAAGCGTGTTTTGGGTATCTCATGCTGTTTCGATAGAGCTCCGACTTTTTTCTGTAACCCTAGAGATATGGTGTTTTGTTCCCATCTGAACAGTTATGCAGCAGGAGTTGACCGGAAGTGCCTGGTGGACTCACACTCCTTTTCGAAGGACAGAGGCGAGGACAAGACCTTGAGGCCAGGCCGCATGCAGTGTGGGAATGCAGGTCCAGGGTGATGAGAGCTGACATTCGGGAGAACTCAGTGAGATTTCAATGTGATCTTCTATTTTAATAGTTGTAAACTAATTCCACCATGTTTGCCACATGACATAAGCCAAAGAAAAGATTCATTCCACAGGTGGCCCTTTGAGTGCGGGGGCCTTTACCAAGCAAATGATGCCATTTGTAATGTCTAATAACAGCTGTGCTCTCTTCACATTGTAACTCCAAATATTCAAACTCAATGCTCATTTGTGTCCTCCGTGAGCAGCTGTTCTAGCCTGCCCTGTTTTGCATTTACTTTATCTCAGGTCCTCTGTGCTGTCTGGTAAATATTCCGCAAATATTCTGCAGTGATGGACATTTTCGGCATGAGTGCCGTCCACCAGCCACATGTGAATATTGAGCACTGCAAAGTAGCTCACGTGTCTGAAGAAGTGAAATTTAAATTTTCTTTCATTATGATTAAATAAAAATTTACATTTAAATAGACTCCTGCGCTCGGTTTGCACCAGGCCTCACCTCCTGCTCTCCACACAACCCTTATCCCCATGGAAATGCAGCTCAGGCTATCAGATGGAAACAAGCCAGTGTGCACCTTCGATTACAAAGTAGATGAAAGAGACAAGAAAACCCAGTCCAGTTGGTGGGACCCCTATTTTATACCCTAATATCCATAAACTCAAGCTGCTGCACTGTTAGGTGGACGGTGCTTCTGCCTCTCACCTGCATACGGAGCATTCCTAGTGGAAGACTCGTCCAGTGTAGAATCTGCAGGCCTCGAGGGCTTCTGTCCTGGAGTGGTGCCGTGGAGACCCCTGGGGGCAACTGGCTCTGCTGTACCCTTTCTAGGTACCCTTGTGGCTTGACTGGGACCTGGACAGAGTGGAACTTTCTAGAACAGGAACTCAAGGGCCATCTTTGGGCAACCGCTCTTGTCCCTTCAGCAAAGCCTGCTTTCTCTTCTGGACTATAGTTGCATTTGACTTTAAGACTTTGTGGAATCGCTGTGCAAAGCGGGTTACTGTGCAGATGTAGGCCACCCCCGTGGGACAAGTGCTATGGTCCGATTCATGCCTCTGGGGGCCCCGTGTTAGAACCTGCTCACAACCCGTGAGTGGGGGGTATTATCTCTCTACATGGCCTTATGATGAATTCTCCAGAAGCAAACTAGCACCGAGCATGACTGTTACTTTTATTTATTTATTTATTTTAAAGATTTAAGGATTTATTTATTTATTTATTTGTGCATACAGAACTGGGGTGCAGGCCAGAGGTGCAGGGTCAGTGAGAGGATTCACCAGAGACAGAGTGGGGAGCAGAACAGGTAGATGGATGAAGCACACTGCCGAGGGGAGCAGTTGGCGGTCAGGAGAGGTCTGCCGTGCCCTGTGGGTCCCCTCCGGGGCAGGTGGGGATCGAACTCACGCTGAAGTGTCTACGGCCAGCTTGCAGTGCTGCGTCCTGACCCATTGCGCCACCAGGCAGAGCCGACTGTTGCTTTTTTAAAGAGTGCTCGAGAGCGAAGACAAGGAATGGGTACAGATGGGACTTGAGTCAAAGGTTAATAAGGAGAGTGTTTCATTAAGCTGCTTGTTCACCGTCACTAAATCATCTCTGGCAATAGGCCTCAGAAGGCTTTTCTTACTTGGGGTAATCACTTATGCTAAAGGAATTGGGGTGTGGAAGATACATTACAGATTGCTTTTCATCCATGTACAAATCAATCTAGATGATTAAAGTTGTTAGTCAAAAAATCAGCATCGTAATGCATAAGATGTCTGTTTGCCTATGGAAATAGCAACTTCCCAGGCATTTATAAGGTCTGGTGTTAAGGTGGATAAAAGAAAAACCCGTGATGATTGTACTATATGTACACGTATGTGTACAGGAGAGGTCTGAGCAATGCCAGAACAGCCGCCAAAACTGATTTCGAACAAGTGACTGGTCACGTTTTTGTTTTCCTTGCTGGAGGCCTCTGTGTCAGTGAGTTACCTCAGCGGCCTGAGAACGCGACGCACACTGTGCTGCAGCGCCCTCCGGTGGTGACGAGGAAGAACAGGCACATAGTGAGTGACAAGTGTAAAAAGAAGTAAAATAATGGACAGGATGAACCGAGATGGTTTGCAAGGACTGCAGGACGCTGGTCAGCTGCCTCTGGTTTAGGATTGTCCGGGAAGCAGGCTCCATGCTTTCTGCTAGGTAGTCAGACCCTGCAAAGGAGTTGTGTAAGGTTGTTGCGACTCTCCCTGGGGGCAGTCTCAATTAAGTCTTCTCTGCGAAATTCTCACTCCTGCACCCACTTTCCTGTTCAGAAACTATCTTGATTTAGATCTCATAAATAACATCATAATTGAAATGAATGGACGTATTTTATCGTTGAAATGTTTTTCCCAGTGCAACTGTGTTTCATAACACTTGGCAATCTGGTTTTAAGAAGTAATAGGGTTGTAGAGTAGAATTAGATAAAGGTACTTATCTAATTCTGCCAATATTGACTTACATCCGTTGCAAAATAAACCATTGAGACATCGGTAGAAACTGAAAGGTACCCCTTAATCTTTATGACTCGTTTATTTATTCAAGAAAACGGAAAGTATCTTTTAATGATGAACATTTGCAAAAACCATGACCTGGTCATTCCAAACATGTGTGTCAGAATATCATTAGCAGAATAGTTTGTAAAAATTTTACCCTCACCACAGACAATTCCCTTTCCATTAAAAGATAAATTAATTGTGGGTTATTCACATAAAGACTTTCTGCAGGCCCTGTTCCAGGGTGAGCTCTCTCAGCCCTTCCGGCCGAACTGGCTGCAGCTGTGAGACAGGGGAGACGTGGGTGGGTGAAACCAACCTTCAGCCAGTGACGCAGCAAAATACTGAGGCCCTCTAAACAGGCAAGACTTGTGGTTGAACTGGAGAGGAGATGAATAGGAAAAAATATAAGAGGTTCCAAACACTTTCCTCTGTTCTTTTGTGGATTGGCTTGGCTACAGAATAATTCTTTAATTTTTTTTAAGGTATATATACATATATATACATTTACATCTTCCTTCATTTTGTACATTTTTCATCTCAGTTGTAATCCCCGCGGACTTCCCACCTCTGCTTCACCCATGTGCCATCACCATAGTCCCATAATTTTGATCCTGTTCCTCTCTCCACCCCCGTAGGTTGTCTCTGGTTTGGAATTGTTTCATTTTACTTTATTACAATCGCCTTTTTCTCCCCGATCCCTTACACTCCTTCTAAGAGTGAAACCATCTGTATTTTTCTTTCTCTTTCCTTCTTATTTCACTCAGCATGATCCCTTCCAGCTCCATCCATGTTGCCACCGATGGCCTAAGTTTATCTTTTTCATTGCTGTGCAATACTCCATTGGCCACAGAATCATTCCGCTGCCACTTAATATTTGGAGTCTACCATTTTGCACAGCCACTGTCTCCTCACCCACAGGGCAGCCCTGGCTTGTGTTTGCAGAAAACCGATGTTCTGGGGGCCACAGGGAGTGTCCAACATTCTGGCTGCTCTTTGGAACACTGATAAATTCTTTATTCATTCAGGAAAAGCATTCAGTAGATGAATATTGTTGGGAGGGAGGCAAAGCCTTGTTGATCTTCTCAATACATTATTATATCCTTTAATTTTTTTTAAACAAATCCTTTTTTTTTTTCCTCAAAGATCTATTTATTTATTTATGCTAACAGAACTGGGGTACAAGCCAGAGGTGCAAGGGGCAGGGAGAGGATTCATCAGAGACAGAGTGGGGAGCAAGTTGAGGAAGCCCACTGCTGAGGGGAGCAGTGGGGAGACAGGAGAGGGCTGCGGCACCATGTGGGTCAGCTCTGGGGCTGGAGATCGAACTCGCACTGAAACGGCTGCGGCCAGCTTGCAGTGCTGCGTCCTAACCCGTGGCACCACCAGGGAGGGCCCCCATTTTTATATCCTTTTTAAAGGTACAATAAAGATTTAACTAAAAAGATAATGCACTTTATTTATTTAAAATACTAAATGAGCCCTCCCTGGTGGCGCAGCGGGTTACAGCACAGCACTGAGAAGCTAAAGCCACTTCAGCATGAGTTCGATTCCCGCCTGCCCCGGAGGAGACCACAGGGCGCGGCAGACCTCTCCTGACCTGCCTGCTGCTCCCCTCAGCAGTGTACTTCGTCGATCTGCCTGTTCTGCTCCCCGCTCTGTCTCTGGTGAAGCCTCTCACCCTCCGCATCTCTGGCCTGTACCCCCGTTCTGTACGAATAAATAAATAAATCTTAAAAAAAAATACTACATGAAACAGGCGCCATTTGGACACATCTTGAAAGAATTCCTCCTTCTTACACTCTTCCAGGCGAAAAGAGTGGGAGATGTCGAGTGGGCCTTTTACCCCTGGGCCTGAGACTCTTCGTAGCTGTATCTGGACATTCTAGCCCGTTGGAGAGATGTGGGATGATGGCACCTGGCCTTTTCTAGCCACATTTTAAGTGAAAAGATACAAATTCCAGCCTATAGGAAATTCTTCTTTTTCTCCTTCTTCAGAAAGTTTTGCATTTCTCGCCAGGGGTATCCTGACCGGATGTCAAGGAGCTGGGGGTGACTCAGCATGTCCTGACAAAATCAAGATGACAAGTCTAACACTTGTGGCTAGCACAAGTGTCCCAGTTGGGATACCGTCCCTGGGCAAGCAGTTACTCAGAAATCCTTCATATCCTTTGTGTTTCCTGCCAAGAGCTGATCTATTTGAGAAGAAGTCCATTTTTCTTAGGGAAAAATAATGCCGGGGCACCATCTGGGCACTTCTCATTGAAGAAGAAGCCCGCAAGTTTGTGTGGGGCTCTGACTCAGACGTAAGAATGTCCGCGGTGACATTTAATGAGCCTGCAGCCGTCACTCTGCTATTTGGTGCTTCTGGGAGGGCCCGAGTGGATGGTGTAGCTGCGGACAGAGCAGGAATTCATGCTCAGGAGCTCTGGACTTCTCAAGCTGGCAGGGGTTGGAAGGGCCCAGTCAGGGCCATCAGTGCACTACGCCAGTCAGACCTTTCTAAACAATAGGGAGACTGGCAGTGTGAGCGAGCACAGCGGTTGGGGAGACTGATTTGGGCCTAAAGCAGAACAAATTTTATGGGCACTGGGCACGTCGTGAAGGACCTAAATGGCACGGTGTGCAGGCTTAGTGTCCTGTGAGTTGATACAGGAAGAGCATCTTTACCACAGGTTAGAAGTGAGATGTAGCTAACAACAACAACAACAACAACAGAGGTAAAATCAAGATAATGTAACCTAAGAGGTGTCAGAAGACGGTTGTGATTAAGTGCTGAATGGCTGAGCCAGAGGCGGGTGCGTCGCGGAGAGGAGATTCTGGTCTGAGTTGTGGCCGGAGGAGGAAGGGACGATGCGGTGCTTTGAATGAGCAGGAGAACAGGGGCCATTGCTCTGATGGGAGGGGTCATGGGGGGTCTGGGGGGGCTGGCGGCTCCATTGTTCAGGAAGACAAAGGCTGATGGGAGAGCAGAGGTGGCTCCCCACAATAATGTCACCAGCTCACCCCATCTGAGGACAAGGTGAGGGGCACAGTCCAGAGAACAGCTGAATCGCTGTCAGCAAACGTCCCCGAGAAAGGACTCGGGAACCGACCCTGACGGAAGAAGCGGCTGAGCACAGGAAAAGCGAAGCACCCGGTCATTTAATGTGGTCGGGCAGCTCCAGGGAGATTTGAAGTCTTAACGGGTAGGGTTCCTGACTGAAGGAACTTTGGGTTTATTCAAGATGAGACTATGCTGCCAGAGCTTCCCCCGGCTATCTGAGTGTACAGCACTACACCAAATGATTTACTCCAGACAGACTTATATGTTTGGATCTCAGAGCGCTGCGAAGACTCCACTCGTTATCCAAATGTTGTGACCCCAGGGGGCTGTGTGATTCCCATCCTTTCTGTTCTCTCTTGTCTTGTCTTCTCTCTGATCAGAACAGCACCCATTTCTGGGCAGGTTTGAGGTGCGGGGGGTCAGCACCATGCCAGCATCCCCTGGTCAGCACCATGCCAGCACCCCCTGGGTCAGCTTGATCTCTTGCTGTAATTTTATTCCAGGGGCAACACAACCCATCTCAATCTGAAACAAGAGAGAAGGAGAAATAGAGTTAAATGTAGCAGCCTTAGGTATTTGCTAACATGCTAAACGAGGGGCCCATGTTTTAAATAACTCATTCTAGGGGAAGTTCTGAAGTGGCAAGCTGCAGCCCTGTCTCTGTGCACTGGGTTTGGCTGATTTCCAGAGCATCGAGGCCAGCAATGAGGGACTGAAATATAATCAGTGGCGATACGCTTGCACCACATGAAACATTCTCTGCCGCCAAAGGCTCAGGAACCGTGGGAGCAGCGCAAGGACAGCTTCTGGCCGCAGACTCTGCAGGGAGGGAGGACTGGATCACAATGGTAAGGCATCTGGAGTTTTTCTGCAGACCTAGGTGTTACCTGGGAAAGAATGTTTAGCGTTTGCTGGTGAAAATGGCTGTTGAGACTAAACCGTCTCTTAAGCTCTGTGGAGCTATCCATTTTCTCACGCGAAAGGCAAGAACTTGCTTCCACCAGCGCTCTGATTTTTGAAAAACGATTCCGTTCATGTCAGGGCAGTGCTGCCTCATATTCCAAGAGGACTGTTCGCTGGGTTCTGCAGGGAAGGCCAGTGCCGTGGGGACCTCCTCAAATGCAAGCCCTGGTGAACGCAGCCTGAGAAGTGTGCTCTCTCTGAACGCACTGGAGTGCAGATGCTTCTCGTGTGGGGGTTCCAGCTCCTTCACGGTGAAGCAGCGCTTTTTCCTGACTAGTGAGTGAATTGTCACGGTTCTCTGAGTTTCACAAAACTGTTATTGCAGGTCTCAGACATGAAACATTTGTAGAGCAAACTTCTAGTTGATTTTTTTTTTTTCTTCTCAAACTATCAGATGCTGGGAGCAGCGGCAGAAACCCATTTTTAAAGAAAGTGTGATGTGACTTTGTTTGGAGGAAGTTTGTTTGATTCACTCAGGCGACACAAGCCTGCGGGTGAGGCGCCCTCATGGAGGCAACGGTCTTAGGGTGAGGCGGTATCTGCTCGCAAGTGACAAGGTGCTTGGCTCATGCTTTTTGCTCTCTCTGTGGTTTCTCCAGGGGCTGCTGCTCAGTTACCATGGTGCAAGGAGAAAGGGAGGGAGTAGGAGAAAGAACTGTAGAACAACCAAGCCCTGAACGTTGTCTTTAAGGGATCAAGAGATGAAGGACATGGATGATGACAGGATTATATAACATTTAGGAGAAAATAAGGTCTGTTACCGTATAGGGAGCATGCCTGAAATACATTTATTTGACTGCACAGCTGATGTGTGGGACATCATTATTCTGTTTATAATCCTGATGAATGAAGAAAGTGCTGATGAAGGGAATGTGAGAATTTTTAGAAGTAAATATGCCTTTCCAACAACTCAGGAAAGGGAAAACCGGAAACCAGATATATGAGATTGTTTCTCTTTCCTTCTCTCATCGGCCAGGTCACTCCCTCGTAATCAGAAAGATCATAGCAACGAAATTGCAAATCAGAGGGTCACGTATTGATATCCCGTCCCGTGTCCCAGCTCATTCATTCTGGAAACTCTTCTAACCTGTGGAAGGACGTGTCATTAGAGAAGCCTTATTTCTCCTCACTGGCTGGGCAAAAGTGAATCTATCCAGTATGAGGATTAAATGGTGCACCTAATTGCTTTGAAATGTTTTGCCTGAATTCATGAGCCATTATAATTCTTTCCTTTATTAGCCTGAGAACATTCCTTTAAGGATTAAAAAGGATTGGCTGAAATATAAATAGAGTCCCTTGCCAGTACACTCTAATCACACTTGAAACTTAATGACAAACTTATACAATATTTAGGGAGAAGACAGATGTGGTCAGGGGCTGAGATCACTTAGATGCAGTAGCAGAACTTGGGAAGTGCTGAGATCTCCAAGAGCCTCGACTTCCTCTGGTGTTGGGGGAAGGGCTGGGAGATCTGAGAGTGACTCAAATTGTTTTCATCCAGGCATTCTTAGGTTATTTTGATGAACTGCTATTTTGGGGGGGGAGGGGGAGTTACCCAATTATGTCTTAAAATAATACTTTGGTCTAAATGAATTCTTCTTAACTGCAAACATCAAGTGGTAAGACTTTTATAGGAAAAATAACCTACGCAGCCAGCTTCGTGGTGCAGTCTGACTGGAAATAGCGTGAATCTATAGATTAGATTTTCATTGAGTCTCATCCATGATGAAAAAGAAAACCAACAAGCTTCTCACCATGCACATGTGACCCATTGTCTTAGGTATCCAAGAGAAAAGACGCCCACTGAGTTTAAAGCACTCTCCTGACCTCATTAGATTTAAAAGCGTGTCAGAGCTTGCTGGGTGTTATACTGAGAAGTCAGCCTGTCTTGGACTGTGGCCTGATTGCTTGTTTTTCTTTTCTTTTGTTACAAATTTAAGGGAAATTCAAATAAATAATGCAATCCATTTTACATAATTTCAAACAACTTTTGAATTATTCGAAAGCATGGGAAATGTGTGTTTCCAAAGAATATTTTACAAGTGTTAAGAACAGATGTGCTGGGCACTGGGTGTTTTAATCACTTTATCATCCTCGTGCTTTCTTTTAAGTAGATGACATGATTCTTCTCTTGGTACTGAGCTAAGGGGCAGAGAAGTCCAGAACTGTCCTAAGTACTCAGAGCTCGTAACAGGTGTGCCATGATGGGAACACATACAGCATTCTTACTTCTTAAGCCACCTCAGCATCCTGAAGCTTGGTGACCTGAGGTAGGCAGCCCGGGGACCTCAGTAACAACTGTGCTCGGCTCCTGGCAGGACCATAGTCCCCGCTGTGAATCTTGCTTCACGTTAGACCATGGACCGCCACGAGGCAGAATGGACCTAAGAGGACCCCTGACGACTGGCCTGTGACTCACCCTTGCTGCGCACTGTACGACTCACCCCTCGGTATTCATCCACATTGTATCTGGCCATTTACAGCAGCCAAGGCAAACCCACCTAGAAACTTGTAGAAACTGAAAAAGTGTATCAGACCCTGACTTCCTACAGGCGGGGCTCAGGCTTGGGCCACGAGTCTGCTGAGTCAGCACCAGCACATTGAGCCCGCTTCTTGTTAGCCCTACTTCCTTGGTGCCATATGACAAGCCAGCCAGGCCTTCAGTGACTTCGTCCCTAGTCTTCAAATGACCTTTAACTATCCCCTTTTCTCATCAAAGCCAATAGATAGTTCTATTCTTCATTCCTGTTTTTGTTTCCTGCCGTTGGAACACCAATACCATAACTCAGACACATGTCCCCACTCTGGCCAACTTCCTTTTTCTTACAGGGGGTTAGTGTAATTATTTGAGGAAGGGTTTAAATACACTGAGACCCAGAGTCCCTATCAGTTATCGGTGCATATGATTTGGGGCAATATTTTTTTTCCACTTTTTTTTTTTTTTTAGAAAGATTTATTTATTCATACAGAACTGGGGGACAGGCCAGAGGTGTAGGGGCAGAGAGAGGCTTCCCCAGAGACAAAGTGGGGAGCAGAACAGGCAGATTGACAAAGTCCACTGCTGAGGGGAGCGGCGGGCAGTCAGGAAAGGTCTGCCGCGCCCTGTGGTCACCTCCGGGGCAGGCGGGGATCGAACTCATGCGGAAGCGGCTTTAGCTTCTTAGTGTTGTGCTTTAACCCGCTGCGCCCCCAGGGACAGGCCTTTTTTTCACTTTTTAACAGTGTTCTTATCTTCAGTATGGAAAGGATGATATCTCCATTTAGGTCATTGTGTGTATTTAATAATGTGTTTGTAAAGTAGAGTGCTGGAGTAGGCAACAGATAAGTGCAGTCACATTAGAAAGCTTTTGATAAGATTTAAATTGGGATGTTGGAAGATAGTGAAAAGCAAAGCAGGAGATGATGTGAAGGAAAACTTCACATGCCACTGATTGTGGGTAAAACATGACAAAAGCAAAGCAAAGAGCTTGGTACAAAGGGTCTTTGAAGAAAGAAGCAACAGAAAATGAAATCTCCTGGCTGCAATCCTTGCATTACCTGGCACCATGCCTTACACCTTACACCTAGAAGGTTCTGTGTATTGTTTAGGACTAAAGAAAGACATACACTAAAGAAGAAAAATTGCAGAGTAGGAATACGTAATAGGTGACTCCTGTTGCTTGTTACCCAAAGTCCAGTAACACATTTAGAAGTGAGTGACTCTGTGGTGCATTGTCGGAAAAACATAGAGGCTGGAGATATAAAGTAACATTTTGATTATGTTCTGAGGAGAATGTGTGTTAAGATCAAAGGGAGTTAGATGCAGCTAAGGCCACGTCTACAGGTTTTAGAACTCCAAAGTTGACATTTAAAGACAAGTCGGGTAGGAATTGATATTAAACTCTTCAAAATAACAGAAAACAGGGCACTCCCTGAGGGCCCAGTGGGTTAAAGTGTAGCACGATGAAACTACCCTTAGCCACTGAAACACGAGTTTGATCCCTGGCCAGGGAGTGACCCACATGGCGCGGCAGACCTCTCCTGTCTCGCCAGCTGCTCCCCTCAGCAGGGCATTTCAGTATACTTAATCTGCCTGTTCTGCTCCCCACTCTGTCTCTGGTGAATTCTCTCACTCCCTGCACCGCTGGCCTGTACCCCAGTTCTTGTGTGCATAAATAAATACATCTTTAACAAAAACAAAATAACAGAAAATATAACAAAGGTCTAAGTAATTTCATT
The DNA here is from genome assembly GCF_000260355.1 of Condylura cristata. Classification (NCBI taxonomy): domain Eukaryota; kingdom Metazoa; phylum Chordata; class Mammalia; order Eulipotyphla; family Talpidae; genus Condylura; species Condylura cristata. Next base: position 24,599,754 of record NW_004567130.1, read on the forward strand.
ATTTAGGATGGGTCAAATAACAATTGTCAGGGAAAAGGATATGGTGATGCTATGTTTTGGGCTTGGTGTTTTCCTTGAGGATGAGGTTAAGAGCACTAAAAATTATAAATTTCTCCAGTCCTCTTCTGTGAAGGAACTGTACTTGAAGAACTAGCAAGGCTGAAAATAAGCAAATGTGAGCTCATTTTAAATTTCTATCGTGTTGGTCAGCCTCCTAGGTGTGGATGATTTATGATCAGTACTACAAAATCCCCGATTGGTGAGAAGACACAATAGAAGGTACATGTGACATGGTAGATAAGAAGCTACTGAAGTTGTCGTTGATCAAGCCTAATGTGGATTATAAAATCAGTGTATTATGTTGAAAACCTAAAATACAGAAACTAGCCAGTTACTGCACAAGTAGAGTCAAGATGGATGATGTCTCAGGAGAGATTCTCAGAGGGCTACAACAGAAATGGCGTGGCCGTTAGCCTAGGTGGTGACTTCCTATACCCTCCTGTAAATGGGGTGTCGAAATAACATTAAGTTCTCCCGAGGGAACTTCCAGCTGAACTTCAACTCTCCTCTGTCTCTCATTTCCTTGCTCCAACTCTCTCCATTCATTGGCATTTCCAGGTATCTAGTTGTGTTTATCTTTCTCCCTCATCTCTTATTTCTCAACTTAATCTTTAGGTTTAACAATCAAGTGTGTCTAGACATCTTGAAACCCTAAGAAGTTGGCCCTGGACATTTGCTTATTGAGGCTGAAAGTCTGAGACTCCCCAAAAGTCAGTACCCTAAGTTAACCCCTCTTATTTTGGTTTTACCTTAGAAGGTCAAATGAATCTGTTTAGAGACATTTGGTGTTGGATCCTGAAATTTGTTGTGTTTGGATGTATAGCTTGTGTTGTAAGTAGTTGGAGTACTTTTCTCATTTATTTAGTCACTGTGCTTATTTTGGTTTCAAGAATGAAAGAAAAATATAATAAAACATCTATAGAAAAGGCCTTAAGAAATGAATAACAACTGATAAAGCGAAAGAGGGATCATACCAGTATAGAGTTAATAAATCTCACTTTTAACTATTATGCTGTATCTATAAGATTTTATTATTTCTGGCTGACACTATGGCTGATTAATTGTTTAATAGAAAATATGGCTCATCAACTTGAGCGGTTCATTATAGTAAGGGCAGACCACATACCAAAATGTTGCGACAACTTCTCCAATTTGTTTTCCCTAGGCAAGCATGCTTTACGAATCTGTTTATAACCTATGTTTAATCCTATTGAAAAAAATAATACCAAGTACCCAGACTAGGACTTGTAATTGCCTATTAAGTTTGTATGAAGTACATAAACAAATAATGATTTTGTAAGATACTAAAAATTAAAGACTGCATAAAAATAAACTTAATTGGTTACAAAGATTATACAATTCCTCTTACCCACCTGCTTCCTTTCCTAGGAGTGTAGATTTAATTAATGGAGGAAGGGACTTTTCAGTAAAAATTTTATTCAAGTACAATACACAAGCTGAAAGAGTGCACAGGTCATAAATGTGCAGCTTACATTTTTGAAAAGTGAACAGTCTAGGGTCTTCCTTGTGGCCCTAGATAAGGAATAAGACTCAGCACTATCAAGCTATCTCCAGCTACTGCAGCATGAGTTTGATCCCCGGCCAGGGAGGTGACCCAGGTGGCACAGCAGACCTCTCCTGTCTCCACCCACTGCTCCCCCCAGCAGCGTGTCCCAGTCAATGCTCCTGTTCTCCTCCCCAGTCTGTCTCTGATGAATCTTCTCACCTCCAGCTCCCTCACCTCTGGCCTACACCCTGGTTCTTGCATGCATAAATAAATAAAAATAAATCTTAAAAAAATGTGAACAGCCTTAAAACTAACACCTAGTTCAAATAATGCAATATCACTGGTGCAAAAAGTTCTCTGCTTGCACCATCTCATGCTCTTGATTCATAACATCTAAAGTAACTTTTATTTGTTTTTAAGTCTCCTATGCCTTACTTCATTTCTGTTAAAAAAAAAAATCCCTGTTATGTAAAATTATCTCAACAGATCTCAGTGCAGGAATAAAGAAGTAGAGGTTTGTGCTTCCCACAGTAATTGAAGTGAACGTTGAGGGATACTTGTTAACTTTATTTTTCATTCTTTTCCTTATTTGAAAAATGTTCTTCATAAAAATGAGTGTCTGCCTTTTACCAAAAAAAAAGTAAGCAATATTTTAAAAATAACTATGAAGCCCTCAAAGTAAGCCTTAGAATTTTTTATAAATATCCGAAAGGGCAGGTTTATTATAAGAAGGGAGCAGAGAATATAAGGGCTGGCAGAAAGTGCTGCTCCAGAAAGAGACACCTGCATCATCCCAGGTGCGCAGCCTTGGGAGGAAGCTACCTCTGAGGCGCTGCGAAGGGGGAAGGTAGGCGACAAGGAACCTGCACAACCCAGGAAGGCAGCAGAGCTGCTACTGGCCTTGGGAACGCTTGATCATGAGCATTGACCAGGTCTTCTTTCCGATCATTTGGAGGCCAAGTTTATGTGATGCTTTGAGCCCTTCGTGGGAAAGAAATCTGTAGTCTCATCAGAAGGTCTCGGAATGTCAGCAAGAGATGGTGACGAGGTCCTACACTCTTGCTTCATCCTGAAGTGTAAGACTGAGCTACTGAAAGACCCAGAGCTAAGAAATGGCACAGATAAAGTATGAAGTCGCAAAGATTAAAATATGTTATGATTATCTGTATATCTTGGTAAGACATAATTCTTGTTAGGAATGATTTCATAGTTTTTCTAGGACTTTCACACTGAGAGATCACTGATACTTCAGCTTTAGCAGAGAAACAGTTACAAAGGCTGACCAAGTACCAGGGTAAGGTCCTGTGGGTTCCAGCAAGGGACCCCGTCTCCATGCTGGATGGTCAAGCGTGGGCCTTGGCTGTGGTCTCCAATGTGATGGTACTTGGAGATGAAACTTTCGGAAGATGATCGATTATGTTTACATGAGGTCACAGGGAAGAGAGGTTCTCCATGACAGGTTTAGTGTCCTTCTTCGAAGGAGAGAGACCAGACAGGACCCCTTTCTCTCCATCGTCCCTGTAATGGGAGGCCACGGCAAGAAGCTGACTCTCAGCAAACCAGGAAGAGGCCCTTGCCACGGCAGCCTGCACCTTGGTCTTTGACTTCATGGGTGCCAGAGGAAAATAAATTTCTGTTGTTTAGGTCCCCTTGTCGATGGTAATTTGCTATGCCAGTCTGAGCAGGTGAAGTATGGGCAGACTGTTTGGGCCTGGTGTCCACTCGGGGAACCTGTGGGATCCCAGTGTTGCTCCTGAAAGACTCATGAAGCCTGAAGAGGCAGAACAGCCTTTAAGTGACGTGTTGGCAGGAGTGCTGAGCCATAGGGGAGTCAAGCCGGGGACGGATCACGGCAGCTTCCTGTGTGCTGTGTTGAGAGTGGGGAGGAAGTCGACACTGGAGCTAAGTGGGCTAAAACGTGACTTAAAAGCGAACTCTGAATTTTCCCAGAGTAGAATCGGATTCATATATAAATATTTTCTCTCATGATTACAGCGATAACATTATTTTCTCAGCATTGAAGTTTGGTCAATGAACGTTTTCATCCATGAATTCAGATCTCTGCTTTTGCTTATGGCTAGATTCTCATGGTGATTAAAGGAGCAGAACTAGTGATTCATCTTGAATATAGAAGAGAAAAGCAATCATTCAGAGGCCATTGGCTTTAGTTTCTCAGTGCAGTGCTTTAACCCGCTGCGCCACTAGGGAGGGCCTCAGAGGCCATTGGGAAGGTACCAATGATAGGATGTAAAAATGGTAATAAATCAGAAATCCAATTAAAATATTTTGCTGGGTTGTTACTGTTGTCTGGACCTCTGTAGAGAAATGTCTGAAGAAAATTTCCACGCTCGTTCACAATTCCTGCATTTAAGCGTAAGCTGCTGATTCGCTTTTCTGTGGATTAAATGATTTCCAGAGAACTTGTGTTCTCACTCCTGGCTTAAATGCAAAAGTTTCCTGCCAAACTGAAGTTAAACTGTTTTTTGGCAGGCGTTGAAGTTGGAGTTGTATCAATGGAAATGCAGTTTGGCATTGAGCGCTTCCTTTTCCCCTTGATATTGTGTGTGACATCTTACTTCTCGTCAGACGACTTCGTGTGGCCACTCAAGTTTACACTGGAGCTTGCTGCTGGCATAACCATGGTGTCTTGAGGCTTGAAGGGACCATGGGATGTTCCCTAGCTTGGCGGGACCACATCCATCTGAGAGAAGGGTGGCATTCCACGCCGAGACAGAGCCAAGGACTCTGCCTAGAAGCCCCAGTAACCACCACAGAGGGGTGTGATTGCTGCCTCTACATAAATGGACCATTTTGCCAATTTTTCATCAGAATTAATGATTACCTGTTTCACCTGCGCGAATTTTTATCTCGATGTCTTCATCCTCTCTGCTTCTTTTCTTTCCTTGCAGCCTCTAAAATCAATACAACGACAGACTTACTGTAATTTGTTTCTATTGTGTAAGACAAGATTGTAAAATTCTTTGACGATTAAGTGTGAGGGGCCGTGAGTTGGGCAAGCAGCAGCTTAGGCTAAATGTGACACTTGATGAACAGGGAACATACACATGAGAGCCGGACTCTGAGGCATGGGTCCCACAGAGGACCCCAATTTACAGTAGTTATCTGCTCTACAGATGGGGTCATGTAATGTCAGGACATCACTAAGCCTACATATTATGATTTACCTAAAAAAGCAACAAAATACTGAGAAAAGTTCTGTGAATTGAATTTTTAAGACCTGAAATTAAAAATAAATAAGGTACCTTAAATTGAAAAAGGTTATTTCAAAATCACTAGTGTGCAAAAGGAGTGCGCAAGCAAAATCGAATTCTTGAAACAATTCACTGAATTTTACACCATCTTTGTGCTTTTTTTATGACTTCTTCAACTTAATTGAAAATTTATAATACATTTTAATTTAAGATTATTTTGTGTTAAACTGATTAACACAATATTTTACACAGTTTAACAACATATTTTAGGAAAGCCTACACAAAGACTGAAGAATAAAATGTTTCTGTATGGTCCCAGGTGACAAAAGTAAATCGAACCAAAAAATAGAGGGGTTGGCTCTTACGCTAACACTTGTTTAAAACACTTCACCTACAAGTGTCCTATCTACACAGCCTACTACAATTGTGAAAATTAGACCATAAATTGATTTATCTCTTAAGAGAAGAAGATCATTGTAAGGTGACTCCACAGTTTAACGGCACCATCCTGAAGCAGGGATCTACTGGGTGTTCAAATTGTAGAGAGCTTGGCATTTTGCATAGACAGGAAACTTGCACGATAACCATTCTGGGGAGTTTCTAAGTGATGAGGAAGCACCTGTCCCCTTTACTAGCCACTGGGAGCTTTATGCCTAGTAAAATAATTTTTGTTTTAGATAAATATTGGAAGACTCATTTAGCAATTTTTCTAGCCAGAGAGTAAATATGTTCTCATATAGAACAAAGCTGTGAGATTTTGCAATTGGTTTACACACCAAGGCAGCTGAAGGGAAAATAGGAAGTGATTTTGGCTTCTGTTTCTATCATCCAGCACATTTCAGCGACGTGCTTTTTCATTTATTTTAAATGCTCACTGTATCAAGCAGTTGAGAGTAGATGTTTCTTGGAGGAGGTTTTGATAGCGCCCCACTTTTACATAACAGTCTGTTAGAACTCAGCGAGTCGGTTGAAAGTGGAGACAATAAGCTGGAAGTTTCTAGGATAAAACTCCCATCATTTTAGCTCTAAAGCTTATTTTCTAGAATAAAGAGGGATCTGAACCTATTTCAGTCCGATCATCATTATTTTCCTCCCTGGTTTTCCCATCTCTATAGCTCATATTTTTGTTGTTTAGTTGGACTAAAGAAAATGGAAGAATGGCATTATCCAACTCTGCTCTTTAAAAAGGGGGAAGGAGATGATCCAACATGATGTCAACAGAGTGCAGACACCGGGTTTGCTTTCTCTATATCCTCACAACTGGAGGTCAGAGGAACCAAGCCAATAATCCCTGAGAGAAGCACACAGCTCTTGTGCTCATCAGGAGTAACGGTCTGGTAGAAAGGGTGGGGTCACCTCAGCAGAACTGTTTGCGGTGATACTGGGGTGGCACAGTCGATCAGAGGGGGGCTGTATCTGTGCACAGCCCCCTGAAGCTGTTGACCATTCTTCTCAAAATGATATTTAAATTTAATGTAATCCTTATCAAAATTTCAGCAATACTTTTCAAAGAAAGTGAACAAAAAACATGGAGGAAATTCATATGGAATGAGAAAATGCCTTGAGTACCAAAAGCAATCTAAAGAAAAGAGGAGAGGAATGGAGAAGTGTCCTGTTACTTGATCTCAAGATGTATTATAAATCAACTGTACTAAAAACAATATCATATGGGTACAGAAATACATATATCTAGATTAGTGGAACAGACTAGAAAGCCTAGCTATAAGTTCACATATTTATCCTTAACCTATGATAAAGCTCTATGGCCGTATGATAGGAAAAGGGGCAATCTCTTTACTAAACAGTGCTGGAAAAACTGGAAAGCCACACATAAAAAGAGGAAGTCAGATCACTTTTTAACTCCAAATCAGTGTTTTTGCATTCTTCCAGTAGATATGGAGGAAAGGCATTACTATATCATATGACGGTGTATTTTTAATAATTTGAAAGACTTTCATGCTATTGTCCATAAGGGATGAACCAGTCTCTATTCTCACCAACAATGTACTAGGAATACTTTTTTGCTAAAACTTATTTTTGATCTTTTTTTATATGGGCCATTCGCATGTGGGAGAGATGAGTGTATTATGGGCTGATTTGGACTTCCCTGATTATAAGGGGCGAACATTTTTTTTTCCTCTACCTGTTGAATTTATTTGTTTTCTTTGGAGAAGTGTTTCTGCCCATTTTTTGATGTGTTATTTATTTTCTTATGGTTGAATTTTATGAGTTCCTTGTAGATTTCATATACTACCCCAAAGATAACTGTTCTTATAGAACATACCTGTTTTTTATATGGGAAGGTAGTAGAGTGGTCTTTCAAAGACTCCAAAAGTCTATTGGCTCTAATAGGAACTGTGAAAGCATTTTGCCAACTAATTGCCAATTTGCTTGAGATAGTGCACAGACAGCTCTAAGAATAAATGTTAAAGAAAGCAAACAGCTTTCCATATGGGATGATGAGAATTCTGCTTTGGAAAATTTCCACAAGTTTAGGACCTGCTAGATTCTAAAGTTTGAAGGGTACTAGAAAGTCTGTCACATTGCCATCTGCCATCATTGTGCTTTTCATTTTTTCCTATAGTGAACATGATATGAAAGTCATTTCCTTCAAGATATCTGTGTTAATAAATATGACATATGAATTAATTGGGGTAGTTTAGAAGCCATGATGTTTCTCGGTAAACTTTATACTTTTGTTATTAACACCAATGTTATAAATATGAACTATGTCCTCCAGCATTAACTCTAGAGACTTTCTTTAGTACTTGAGATTTTTGATTCTCAAATGAATGGTATATGTATAAAAACAATTCCAGTTATAGTTTTTAATTAGGATAATTCCAGCTGTTAGTACATATAAGTCTAAATATCCCGATGAGTTTAGAGTGTCTTGATTGGAAAGTGGCTTTTCCAATTGAAGGACGGAAGTTTCTTCCATGTTTCTTGCTCTGAAAGGGTAAAAAGCATGGAGTGTCATTTATGGAAAGTGATTAGTGTGAAGCTTGACCATGGTGCCCATGACTTCTCTTTACAGTCTAAGGGCTAGAATTCAGGAATTTGGCCACATCTAGCTACCAAAATGGCTTGAAGTGCAACTTGTGTTTCCAAGAAGATTTGGTTAATTTCCTAATACTCTTAAGAATAAATTTATGTAAATTACAAAAATGTAATTTTTGGTTATAAATGGTCCCAACTTTCCATGGTGAAACAATTATTTGACTTTATATTGTGCAAAACCAATACACATTCAGTAGAAACTATGCTGCAAAATTTAAATTTTGATCTTTCCCAGCTTAGAGATACTGGTCATGCTTCTCATAGGCTGACCTCTCAGTCAGTCAGGTAATTGCTATGGTAATCAACTGATGTTCTATGGTGTGCTCAGCTGCTAGCCAGCACTTTGTGATATCAAGCTTTATGGTTTTGCATCCCACTAGGGCTACAAAACTCTCAGATCTGTGATATTCAGCGCTTTATCACAAAATAGGATTTGGATTAGATGATTTTGTCCACCTGTAGCCTGATGCAAGGTTTCTGAGATCATTTAAGGTAGACTAGGCTTACCTATGATGTGTGGTAAGTTGTTGTATTCAATGCGTTCAGCTTCATAATATTTGAATTTAGGAGGAGTTTAGGAAGTTGTAAGTCCACTGTATGTCCAGCATGGTGTATATTGTGTTATTGCTTTTCCCATAGTAGAAGGGATTTGACTCACATTTATAGTTATTTTTAAATACCAGGGAACATTTTGCTCTATGAGGTTTTTATTCCTGTAGATCAGAGGAGATGTCTGTGAGCTGCTATACAAATTTCCTGAAGCAACAAGCTTATTCTATGGCCTTGGAAAAGCAATTAAAATTATAGTCTCTAAATGAAGGCAATGGTAGTACTTTTGAGAATGAGAACCCGATTGGAGGGAAATTTCTCAGGCGAAGGGACAGGACTTGATGTCCCAGTGGATTTGAAGTGTCAGAAAGAAAAAACGAGAACAGACAAAGCTCGTTTTGCTTTTGTCTCCCCATGAGTGAACAAAGATATTTGGGAAGAGGAGAAGGGCTGACGGCCTCAGATTTGCATAATATGAAATTTAGGGTGTCTGGAGGAAATGTTCTGGACACATTTGAAATTAAATCTATAATTGCAAATTACAGAGTGCAGAGAAAAGCCTTGGTCGTCTGAATACTACAGGTCACTGAAATCTGGGATTAGCTTGCTTCGCTTAGGAAACAGTGAGAAGGGGACTGCTGTAGCGACGTGGGGGACCGATGGGTAAGAGGAGCCATTTGATTTCACATTTAGAAGAAACTCAGCTTATTATTAATATAGTCTTAGGGTCAGAGCCAGATCGAAGGGGACTGCAAATTGGAAAAGAAGGAGCTAAGAGTAGGCAGAAGCTGTAGGGAAGGGATGCAAACACGAATGTCCGTTCTCATGACCTGCGTAAGGTGAGTAAAACAGAAGACAGCCACTTGTGTTAGCAGGGCCAGTATCAGAGCATCATGTATTTATTTACTGAGCATTTCTGCTCTGTTTTTAATTATAGTTATTCAGTGTAAGGAACTTGCTGACGTTAGTCCCATCTGCGGGAGGAAAATTTAAATTACGCAAACATGGGCATCATTTTAGCAGACAGTGATGGAGGTAGAAGAAGCAATTTCGCCTTTATGCCACAGCGCCTTTGTCTAGCACGGTTAGCCCAGTGTGTTCTGTGTGCTGGGCACTGCTCGGCGTGGTGGTAAGCAGGGATGTGCCAACCTCCTTTATCTCCTGGGGACAATAGTGAACAGTGGGAGCGTTAACCTGTGAGGGGGGTGACTTTCTGGTAAGGCATCTGTCCGCTGCTGAGATAATCACCCAATAAGACGGCAGAAGAAACTGAGGATGAAGAGTAGAAAATGACTTTCCAAGTTCACTGATTCGAGTATAAAAGTGGTGTCAGGTACAGCCATTTAGATCTTTTGCTTTTCTCTCCTGTTCTCCCTTCAACCTTATTGTCTATTCAGCTATGCACCAGGAATGCAATCTTATCTTCACACTCAGCACAAGGGTGTCTTCCTCTAGCAAATCTTTATTTATTATTTTAATTTTTTAACGATTTATTTATTGATGCATACAGAACTGGAGTACAGGATAGAGGTACAGGAGTGCTGAGAGGATTCACCAGAGACAGAGTGGGGAGCAGAATAGGCTGACTGATGAAGTACAGCTGAGGGGAGCAGTGGGTGAGACGAGAGGTCTGCCGCGCCCTGTGGGTCACTCCCTAGCCAGGGATCAAACTCGTGCTGAAACGACTGTGATTAGCTCTGAAGTGCTGTACTTAAACCTGCTGTGCCACCAGGGAGGACCCCCCTTTTTTACTTTTAAATCTATTTTTCTAGTGTATTTGCTTTCATTGTGTGCTGCAGACACTTCTTTTTTAACTTTTAAGTTTAAGGTTTATACAAATTTTAGCTTGTCACAGATACTCTTTTGATCACTTTCTCAGCCTGCTTACATCATCCCCAGACAGGATTGCTCCTTTGAGCCCACAGAGTTTAACACAGGGAAGCAGAAACTAGGGTAATGCAGATTTTTTTTGTTGGCAACAATGGAACCAAAAACTGTGCTCTACGTCTTCTTCTGTGAGGCCAGTTTTCCAAAATCTCTTGTTATCTGTCCTTGCAGGAACACTTACAAGAGTATGAGGTAATTTGGGACCAAATTCAACTCCATGTCTCCTAAATAAACGTGAGCATTACTTAGTAACTACCATCAAAAATCCTGCCAGTACTGAGAATTTACCAATATACTTGTTGAGCTTATCGACTGTGGATGAAGATATTTTTCAAATTATCTTGTACAGAGTTTTGAGCTACATCTTCTCATCCCAGAGAGATGATCCTGCCGGCATGGTACAAGAGGCAGCTTGCTTACAAATGGGATGCACCAGCCAAACACTTCTTGCCATAAATTTGCAATTTGCTTTGCAACAGATGCTCCTTTTCTCTGCCTGCTCTTTCTGCCTGCCCTCCTTCCCTATGGTAAATATGCTGGGAGCAGAACATATATATTTAGTACTTTTCATTTATCTGGGACAAAACTAGTTGCCTTGCATGAAAACTAGGTATCTTTAAGAAAAAAGGGACAGACTTTCCCAGAAGAATACTTATAAAACAACTGAAAAATAAGGACCTCCTTGAATCAGCCTAGATTAGAATGTGGTGTGAAAACTGATGGGCAGTGACTCTTTTAAATTAGCCACATCCCTCCCTTCTCTTCTGTGAATTTTATTTCATTTTTAAAGACAGAGATAGGTTATGACTTGCTTTCGAAAAAGGTGATATCCCCTAAATCCAAACTGTTAAAACACATATTGAAGTAAACATTTGCATTTCAGGTTTCTTCACTTCACAGAAATATATCTTGTGTTCTTTAAAGCTGAGTTCCTTTGATACATTCAAAATATATTTAACTTTACTGAAAGCAACATCATGAACAACTTGACATACATAAGAAGCTTGAGGAAATTTTGAGGAAACGTGTGCTTGAGTGACACTAAATCCTCTGGACCGTTACCATCTAGAAGCTTCCCCAACTTGCACTTACATAACACACCGAGGACCGTAGGCTTGTTCCCATTTGCTCTCTCTGGCCTGCTGAACTCCCACTCCCTGTGGTCAGGCACGGCCATGTGATTTACTTGGGCAGATGGGGGCTCTGTGGTGAGCAGACAGCCCAGTTCTGAGCAGAAGCCTTCACTGTGACTACCCGGTTTAGAGAGTGTCCGATGCTCACGCGCCTTTACCACGAGAGGCTTCACCTAGACAGGTGCTGTTCTTTCAACCGCGACCCCAGAAAAAGAAGATGCTTGTCATGGCCCTGAACTTAACTGACAGGCTGGAACGTCACTTACTTACATGCTTATTTGCTTAACAGCTATTTAGAAAATTCCTAGGCGTGGCTGATAGTAAGGAGTAAAAAGCAGGGTATTTCTGCTCCTTCAGCTTAAAGTTAAGCAATTAAAATCTTTGGTAAATGGGGTAGTAACTCTGAATAAACTGTAGACTACAAAACTGATAGGCATTTTATAAAGGTAAATTATTAAAATGTCAAAAACTTTAGCAGTCCTAATGTTGCACAGCAGACATCTGAGATGCATGCTGTGATCACTTCAGAAGAAAAGCTTGGTAAGCCTTGACTTAAGCATTGCCTCGTAAATATGCTGTTGAGCCCAGGAGAATAGAGGAAGGGTCGAGAAACTCGTGAGAGTGAGTATATACATCAATCATGAAATAGTTTATATCCAAGTAGAAGACATTATATAAGGGACTAAAGTAGTAAGTTGGATTACCCTTAGCTGTGTGTCCTGAAAGTGCTTTGTGTTTGGACATTGCCTGTGGCCAGATGTTTCCTGTTTCTGCTTGTCACCACTGAAGCAGTGCATTTTTTTTTCTTATGCAATACATGAAAACATGAGAAAGAAATTTCTTTCTTTATGTCTGGGATTTGACATCGTCGTCAATGAAATGAAGTGCAAAGATCTAGGTCACTCATCTGCCCTGTTCAGCCTGTAATGAAGACTCATTTCTTCAAAGTTCTTCATGACTTGCTATGTAGAAAACATCTAAGACAAGTTATCAGATGTAAACACAGTTCTGAGAGTCTGTGGGTCTGAAATGCTCTAACTTCTCTTCATGAAGGGGTGGACTGGAGGATATGTTTCCTAAAATTTTCCAAGGCTAGAAACGTCCTTTTCCTGACTAACGTCTAACCCTTCTCTGTCAAGAAAATCTTAACATCAGAACTTTCCCCACCTTCTCTGGAACCTCGTTGAGGATAATTCCACTAAATCATCCTTCACCGAGACCTATTAATCTTCTAGTGAAAAACACAAATATGTTTACACTTTTCAATAAAATCTTCACAGGCTACAAAACCTGTCCTTTTCCTGACTAGTGTTCACAGTAACTAACCGTGTTCTGTCAGTAAAGCCTCCTTGGCTTCAGAATTAAATTTTTTCTTGACTTTCTCTGGAACCTAAGTGAGGGTTCCGCTGCTGCCCTTCACAATACATATTAACCCCCTCCTAGTCATAACAAGCTTTTTATGGTTTTAAAGAAATTTATAAGATACTAATTATAGAAAGTTGATTTTTGAATGTTTTGATACTTAAAAGAGATTGTGAAGATTCAGTCACACCCCTGTATTGCCACTTTTCCCTCCTATTTTTAATGGTTGCTTTAAATTTGATACCACTGTGATCTGAAAAGCCACTTGATATGATTTTAATCTTCATGAATTTATTGCCATTTGTTTTGTGACGCAACATGTGTTTCATCCTCTCCATTTTTCCATGTGCACTTGAAAAGAATGGGAACTCAGCCTTTTTGGTGCAAACTGCCTTACAAATGTCTGTTCCATCCATCTGACCTAATCTGGCAGTGAAAGCTGTTATTGATTTCATCTCGCATTTACTTTCCGGTGATGGACGCAGGGTGTGAAGTCCACTACTACCATGCTGCTGTAACTTCTGCTCTTCGATCTGCCCCTCCCTGAATCTGTCCTATTTTTCGGTGGGATTCTGTTCCATCTGCAACAGAACATCTTGGGTTCTGTCAGTTCTGTTCTGTCACGTTGCCCACCCGCACTCCCCCCCCGCCCAGCCCAGCTTGTGCTCTGTTTATCCTTCAGATGCTGCTGGCTTTGTGCTGCCGTCACCCAGCTGTTAGTACACAGAGCGGGGTGCAGCCTCTCTGCTCTGCTCGTGTCGCTGCCTCTGAAGGGGAGACTTCCAGTGCAGGGCGCTCCCACTCCGACTGACGCAAACACACTGTAGAGGGGAGCAGCGGGGGTGACAGGAGAGGGGTGAGGCAGGAGGGGTCTGCTGTGCCCTGTGGGTCGCCTCCCTGGCCGGGATCAAACTCGTGCTGTGGTGGCTGCGGACAGCTTCCGAGTGCTGCGCTTTGACCCGTTGCACTTCCAGGGCGGGCTGCACGTTTATCATTTTTAAGCTGTGTTCTGTTCTGTGTGGGCAATCATCTGGAAGTGCAATTATTGAGTCTTGTGGTGATTCTATTTTGTATTTTTGGAAGAATCTCCACTGTTTTCTTTTCCTGGGTGAGCGGGCCAGTTTCCATTCCCACCAGTAGTGCATGAGTGTCTCCTTGGTCACATGATTATAGGCATCTTTTATCTCTTGTCATTTTCTGATAGCCGTTCCAACACGTAGGAGATGATATCGCATAGTTTTGATTTGCCGTTCTCTGGTGATTAGTGGTGTTGGGCATCTTCTCTTGTGCTGAGGAGTCTGAGTTTTATCCCAAATACAATGGAAAGTCAGTGGAAGATGGAGACAACCAGCATGATCCTGTTTCTGGTTGCAGAAAGCTTTTGGCTAAAGAGTGGACATTGGCTGCCATGGGCAAGACTGGGTGCTGTTTCAGGATGGTAGTGGTGTGTTATTTTTTTCCTCCCTGGTGACATGGGCCACTTTTGAAACACATTTTGCAGGTAATCCTGGTGGGGTTCAATGATGGGGTCCATGTGGTTAGAAGACACAGAGAAAAATCAAAGATGACATCCTGATTTATGGTTCCAGCAGGCTAAACGCTGAGATCATTAGCTATCGGGATGAAAACAACAAGGAGAGGCAAAGGCTTAGGGGCCTATCAGTATTTTGCTTTGCTCTTTAGACTAATGAGTGATGATGTTGGGTGGACATTGAAGATAATAATCTGAAGATTACAGACGGCAATAGAATGAGAAATAAAAGTGTTGGCATGATCAATATGTAGATAGCAGTTAGAGCTATGGCCTGGCTTCCTTCACCCCATTCTTACTTGATTACTTCTTCTGACACCAGTATTTCCTCTTGCTCCATGAGTGTGTGCTCCCACGGGGTTCATGCTTTGGCTGGGTATTTCTTCCCGATGCTAGGAATGCAGAAAAGGCCTCTACACATGGAAACATGTTTGACGGAAGACTGTTGAGAGCTGAAAGAACAGCCTGGTTGGGGGGCAGATCCTTGGACTTGGAAACAGAGAGCAATGGCTTTAGCTCATTGATGACCTGCTCTTGACTGGAGTTTTAAATACCTTACTGGAAAAAAAAAGAATAAGTATTCAACTGATGAGCTAATACGAGATTACGTGATAGGTAGATGTAGAAAAGCTTCATGCAGCGTAGATAAATTTAGTTACAACTGAATTTTAATCTGTTTTATCTAGACTATAGAATCTATATCTTCACTCCATAGTTGAGGCCTTTACACAAATTTGTTTTTCATCAAAGACGGGAACCATGATTTCTTTTCATTTTGGTCTTCATTAAACTCCAATCTTTGGACATTTGGTACCTTTTGGACAAGCCAGATAATCAATTGCTAGCTGGGGTTTATGTTTTAGGTTCTGTTGCTCACCCTTTTAGGCCTGTAGCCAACAGTTAAAGCTAATAATGAAGAATAATTCTGTTTTAAGATTATTAAGATATGCTACTGAGACAAAATTGACTTTATTCTCCAGTAGCATGGCTTCTCCTTAAGTTAATTTTGCATATCTGCCATTTCTTTAATAGAGCCATATATTTTTGTCCAGAATGCATTTAATTTGGAAGCATTCCCAGGACATGTAAAAGTAAAAGTGAATGCCAACATGTTTTCCAAACACAAATTGGATGTGATACTGTTTATATTTTATGCGGGCAATTTAATTATTGATTTTCACATAAATTTTCTCTCCTCATGCTGAGAAAACCTCTGGAACAGTGACACTTATTATAGCTTTCCTTCATCAATTAACAAATATTTATTGCGCCCCTACTAAGGGTAGAACACAATGTTTAGCGTGTGAGGATTAGGTCTCATGCACAGTCTTGTTCTTCAGCTTGGGAATTAATGGACAGGTTTAGCTGTGTGAGAAAGGAAAAATCTCCAAGAGAATTAAACTTAAGAGGAAACTTAAGATTCCTTATTTAATGCAGTGTCTCTTTTATCTGGTGTTATCCATCTCCTTCAGTGAACTCCTGTTAGTAAGAATCACACTACTACCAACTATTTCTTATTGGAATTTTGGACAACTTTACCCCTTAAAATGAGGTCTTGATAATGTATAGAAATCTACTCTGTGGCTTCTACTGAATCTTTCTGTCACATCAGATGCCTTTCAAAACTGGAGATCTCTAAAGAGTCTGTGTTTCAATAACTTGCATTTGTGCAATGGTATGAATGTACCAAGAGATTTTTCATATTTTCTTCTTATAGCAATAGTGAGATATAGGCATTATACTCCCCATTTTACAGATGAGGAAAGTGAGGGTTAGAGTTAGATGACTAAGGTCAAGGTCACACAGCTATTATAGGGTGACAAGAATTTAAAACTTGAAGTTAAAATTCCAAAATCTATCATCTTTCCAAAGGCCAATGGCTTCATGATTATCATACAAGATATTCCAGAAAGTACTTAGTGAATGAGAATCAAATAAATTGTGTAAATAGGATATGGAACAAGTTATTATTATATGCTGGAGGTGGCTAAGAAGAATTTGTGGGAGAGGATAAGCTCATTCTATCTTATAAGACACTAGCATCTGCAGGAAAAAAACACTTTCCTGTTACGAAAAACACAACTTCATGATATGGTTGCTCAATAAGAAGATTCTCAGGGGAAACAGTCCTTATGAATTTAGTATACAGCTGCAGAAATATGAACCTGTATCTCTGAGTCATGTCCATTGTTATAAACCAATGTTACCTCAATTTAAAAATACAAACAATAATAAGTGTACAGATGAATATACATCTTGCCCATCATTAAATGCAAAAACGGAAATGAATTTTGTATATAAGAGCTTTATTAAGTCTATGAAATGCAATGTTGCTTTTTTCCCTTGGTCTACAACTAATGATTTGTATTGCTGAGTTTGCACAGCAAATGTTGTATTGCTGGGTCCCTGTATCTGTGGAGTAAATGCATTAATGGTTTTCAGCTGCCTCATCAAATGAGCTTTGTCCATGTGGCCTTGATTTAACTCTGTCTTTGAATCTATGCAATCTTTTCTTCCTGAAATTGATAGGGAAGCCCTAATCTTGGAAAATACAATTCCAACTGTTTTCTCTGGTGGGAGCACTTGAATTCAGATAATACTGGGGCCTTTTCTTTCATGTTTCTAATTTAGCTGTTCCAGTCATTGTTCAGCTACCAGAATGACGTGAAGTGAACATCTGAGGCATTGGTTTGCTCATACTTCTTATGAGTTTATTCTTCCTTAAGTCAGCGTTTATATACATTTCTGTTCTGGAAAATCTACAGGATGTTGAGGTAACAACAACAACAACAACAACAAAGATATGTAAGGAAGAAAATATTTGTAGAAGGTGATATTAACATAGCGTTAAAGGAGCCAAGTAGCACTATATTGTCATGAAGAGAATATTCATGTCCAAAGCCTTGACCCTACCAATTAGTAGAATCTCTTCTTTCTCTTATTTCTAATGAAAGAGTATATATCATGAAGAAATTGTTTTGTTTTTATTAACATTATTATTGGTAAGTTCTTCATCTATCGGCATGTTCTACAGAGTAGTGTTTTGTGTTTCTTCTCTAGTAATGGTGGTTGAGGTTAAAGAGATAGCATTGGAGATAAGAAAAACAGTTGGAAAATGGATTTATCCATTGAAGTTAGAAGAGAACTAATTTGATGGTTGGATGTAAAGGGAATAAAGGAGAGTTGTCAGGATGAAACACTGTTGGGTTGGAATTGCTATTAATTGATATGACTGTAAGAGGGGCAGACATGTTAAATTTGAGGCATCTATTAGATATCCATTGAACTGCTTAAGTCTAGAGTTGGGGTGGATGAAATTTAAGCTAGTTACACTTGTATGTATAAATATCCAAATATCAGACTTCTATGGCATTAAAAGTAATGAAATTGGACAAGACCATTGATGAAGCCAGAAGTAAAAACTAGAGGTCCAAAGGCTGATTCCTGGAGGGCACCCTAACATGCAGAAATGTGAACTAATAATGGAGACCAAGCTTGGGGTAAGTCAGGTGGACAATCAAGAGAGCTCAGTTTTCAAAGCTAAAGACAAATTTTCAAGGTGCAGAAATGACATTGTTGACACATCAACTAAGTTGAGGAGTAATTTTGCATATAGACATGGAAGGTGTTGAAACCTTAATAAGAGAATTTTCTGTGAAATGGTACAGATAAATATTTTTAAGTTCTACTATGAAGGTAAAGTAATGAAATGGTAGAGGCAGGGGGGAGTGGAGTCAATACAACTTGTTTTATAAGCATTTATCTAAATGGACAATTTGGTACTAATTAGCCAACAGACAGCAACATTCTTAACTATTTATTCTCTGACTTCTCATCTACTAATAATTTCTGGTGTAGCTATTTTAATACTTTCTGTTTTACCTAAACAATCCATTTTTCTGGCTGTGTAAATCATGTTTAATCTCCTTTCTTTAGGTTCCCATGTTACATCTCCTTGTGTTCTGTGATCCCATAACCCTAAGCCTTATGTTATCTCCAGTAGTACATGCTGTTTATTAATGGTCAAGTTTCAGTTTGATCTTTTATGTTAAATCAAACTTAACTCTTTTATCTTGCTCTTTAATTCTCTAATGATTCCTCAGAAATGAATAGCATGTAACTTTTCATGCTAAGAAAGTTCCATAAAAATCCCCATCATGTCTACAGTTCTAGCTAATGTCAGATTATATTTAGCATGTAGTTGGACATGAAGAAATGGAATTCATTTATCAAGTTAGTGAGCAAGCATAAATTCTCTGCAGGTGAAAATAAAAAATAGGGCCAATGTCAAATGGGAAATCAAGATGAGATAATGAAAGCTGTTTGTTTCCTCTGAAGTCTGATTTCTAAAGTGAATTTTGAGTTACATAAGTGAAAACACACATCTTAGTAATTTAATTTGGAAAATATTTCTGTAGAATTTTTTTATTGCTCACTTAGTACATGTTTGAATTCTCACTGTGAATCTCAAATAAAGAAAATAGAAGTAAAATATTCCCAAAACTGCTGTTTTCATAATCACTAATTGTTGATTACTTAATACTTGAGGAGCCAGATGTCGTGTCCTATCAGCAATGCTGACTTCAACCAGGTGGGCCACGGGGAATTCTCAACCGGCTTAGTGCTGGTTCTAACCGAGGTCCCCAGAAGCAGCCATGACCATACAGTCAGGAAGCTCGAAAGCTCATGTTTGTCTTTAAGTGAAACACGTTAGTATTCCTTGCATGGCTTTACTGTCTGATAGCGAGATGTATTCCTCCCTAACTCCTCCCAGAACATTCCATAAAGCAGAACTAAGTATACCACATATATCTTCTCTCGGTTTATTTATTTGAATTAAATTCCTTTTCATAAGATGAAAATCTTATTTCTAGGGAGTAGGGAGTCAAATGTGATTAGGTTTGGGGGAATAACAAGGGTTCTTTATTTGATTAGATTGCTTCTTGATTATTGGTAATTTTCACTTGTGTGGTTACAAGAATACAAATCTTTCTACAATTAATGTTTTGATGTCTACCAAACTTTTTTTTTTTTAAGATTTATTTCCTTATTCATACAGAACCAGGGTACAGGTGAGAGGGTTCACCAGAGACAGAGTGGGGAGCAGAACAGGAAGATAGACTGAAATTCACTGCTGAGGGGAGCAGTGGTGAGACGGGAGAGGTCTGCTCTGCCATGTGGGTCAGCTACCTGGCTGGGGAATTAAATCAGACCACAGCAGAGATAGCCCTGGGACTTCACCCCTAGGCCACCAGGGAGGCTCTCATGAATTCGCTAACAGTTAAATGAACAGAAATATTTAATCTAAGAATAGAGTGAACGTGAAAAGCAAAATTTCAAGCAGATAACCAGGAAAGAAATCAGTTTTACCGTATCTCTCTTTTGTTTCTCTCTGCTTAACAGCTAAAGTACCATCACTCTTAAGTGTTTCCCTCCGCCTACCCCCCCGCCCCCCAGTTAATCAGAGTCTGTCCTTATCTGGGGAGATTAATCTCAGCAGAATTCTGTAAATTGTGTTGATATTCTTAACAGAGCGCATCAAACCTTCTATTTACTGCAACAGCAGAAGCTAAGTTTATTGCAGAATATCAAGCTTCTACTGCAGATTTGATCATATGACCATAATAGCTCATCAAAGAGGGGCCCTCCCTGGTGGCGCAACAGGTTAAATCACAGCACTATGAAGTGATCGCAACCACTGCAGCGTGAGTTCGATCCCCAGTCAGAGAGGTGCCCCACGTGGCGCGGCAGACCCCTCCTGGCCCACCCGCTGCTCCCCTCAGCAGTGTGCCTCATCAGTCTGCCTGCTCTGCTCCCTGCTCTGTCTCTGGTGAATCCCCTCACCTCTCATACCCCTGGCCTACCCCAGTTCTGGATGCACAAATAAATCTTAAAGAATAAATAAATATTTTTTATAAAAGCTCATCAAAGAGAAGCATAGCTGACACCCAGGTTAGTGGGTTCTACATAAATCTCTGAAATGTTTAAAGCGATGCTTATGTATATTGGGAGCTCACTGTTTAGCTTAATTTTCTATTAATCATAGCTATGGTCACAGTTGAGAACTTGCTGAATGGATATCTATTATTCAAGCCAGGTTGGCCTGAGTATCTTATCATTTTTTATTACCCAAGGAAGGGCATAAAAAGTCTAAATGATATCTTTATTTTTCCATCTGCTTTAGACACAGCTCATTTTTTTCCATCAAATGGTAAGGAATATTTTTCCCTTAGCACACTGAGGTATTCATCACTCTTTGGGGAATTTATTAGACATTATTTTAAGCACCATGTGTCGCCATATTAGTATCATAAATAATACCTAAATAGGATTTCTTGGCAGAGGCATATACACGTATTGTATTGATGACAAAACTTATAAAAACTGGTGCTATAGATCATTAAAAGCACGGTACCACTTCTCCCCAATCATATCCCTCCTCATCCTACTTTCCTACCAGAGGTAAGCACCTCCCTGCAATCTGCACTTCAAGACACACCAGTCTGCTCACCATTCCGGCACGATCATAATCACGCCACCCTTCTTCATTTATGCATACAAGAGCTGGGGTGTAGGTCAGAGGTGTGGAGGTTGAGAAGATTCACCAGAGACAGAGTGGGGAGCAGAACAGGCAGATTAAGTATACTGAAATACCCTGCTGAGAGGAGCAGCAGAAAGACAGGAGAGGTCTGCTGTGCCATGTGGGTCACCTCCCTGGCTGAGAATCCAATTGCTGCCCCAGTGACTGCAGACAGCGTCATAGTACTGAGACTTACCCCCTTGTGCGGGAGGGCCCTTTTGCAAATTTTTATAAGGAATTTGAAGAAGAAAGTTGAGGTCATGGCCATTGCTGATCCTTGTGCACTCTATTTTTATTTTTTATTTTATCTTTTTTATGTGAAAAGCAGTAAATAAATACCTGCTAAGTGAAGAAATGCCCTGGATCTCTAAGTTCATGTATCATGAAAGAGTAGGATTTTTTTTTTTTTTTAATATGAGGCTAATAATGACTTCATGGGATATTTCTCACTCTTTCCATTTTCAGGAAGATTTTGTGTTCCCTGAACCAGTGACTCCTGGAAAGTTGTTATAAAAGTATATTTTTTAGCCCAGTACAAGTCCCATAGAACCAAAAACTCTTAAAGTGGGACATAGCAATGTGTATTGAAGAAATGCTGCCATAAAATTCTTATTTCTGACACCAGATTAAAATCACTCTTGAAAATTGTTTACTGAAAACTTAGCTGTTTACTGAAAATTATAACCTAGAAAACTTACATCTCACATTTCATTCTCTTTGCTTCACTTCTTCCTATGATTCTATCTTTTCCTTTATGTCTTTCTGCTCTTTTCCACATATTAACAATGCTGTATGTTTTGTTCAATCAACATTTAACTTTTTCCCCTAAAGTATTTGAGTTGAACTTACATCTGTTCACTAACAAAAACAAACACATATTCATTGCTGTGTCTTGCAGTAGTCTTCAAAATACTTCATATGTAGTGTTTTATTTAGCTATATCACTAAGAGCCGTATAAGGCAGTTACTATTATTTTTAGTTAGCTCCATGTTGCATCAAGGGAAGCTAATTCACAAAGGCTATTGCCTAAGAGCCCCCAACAGTAAGTGGTAGAATCTGAGCAATCTGGTTCCAGAGACTCAGCCCTCAATTCACTCAGCTACTTCAAAGGAAAACTAGGGAAGACGTGGGAATAAATCGGAAATAAAAAGGCAAGATGAATACACGGGCAAACTACAGTTTTATGTAGTTGGTAAATATGGTTCATAAATTTGCCTTTAGCGCTAAGAGAGACTATAAAAGGATGAGATACGAGATTACTATTACCAAATATGGCAATAAACCATTTTCAGAAAGCTCATTACTGTGTCTTGAGCGAAACACCTCCTCACGCTACATCCTCAGCAGTATGCCATTATGGCTTTAATTTAATTCATTCACTTTTTATTTGTTTATATACCTTTGTTGTTTCTTTTTTTAAATTTGATACTTATTTTCTTTCATCTTTAATGATTTCTGGACAGCATTTCATTTCTTCCCTCAGGTCTAGTCCTCGGAGCCTCCTACCACCAGAGCACGCGGGATGCCTTGCGTCCCCAGGGTAGGGCTCTTCCCTCCCCTGCACGACCTCCTCTCTCCCCCCAACACCCCGCTGTTTGCCTCAGACCAGTGGTCAGCTTGAAGGTTTTGTCTATTCCATGAGGTCTTTGGTTTAGTTCCTCTATGGTCTACACATTAGTGATATCAGCAGATACTTAGCTGTTTCCTTCTGATTTATTTTGCTTAACTTCCAGCTGTACCATGTTGTTGCAAATGGCATGAGTTTATCTTTTCCGCTCGCTGATCTGTATTCCATTGTGTATTTACCACATCTTCTTGATCCATTCATTTTGGGGGGAGCCTCTGGAAATAATTCTTTGTTGAGCACTTTTTCTTTAAATTAGATATTGTGCCAGTTGCTTGGAGATAGAAAGAATAAGACGTTCAGCATACTCTAAATACGGTCAGGGTCTAGGGTCCAGCCATGGTTGTGTCTTCCTTGGCTTCCCCTTATTTCCTATTTGAGTGTGAGCTGGAAGACTGTACTGACAGGCAAGGAGATTAGATAACAAAGTTCTATGAGGAGACAAAACCTGAGGGAGGATTAGAAAATTCTAAAATGAGAATAAGCAACAGTGCTTGGACACAGAAACACAGTCCACTCCTTGATGACCTTTCTCTGCCATCTGTCTGTAAGCAAACTGGACCCAGAGTTTTGAGAACTTGGTCGTTTGGAACCCATGTAGCTCTCAGTATAAAGGAGGAGGCAAAATTAGTTGTATTCCACAAAGTGTGTGTGTGTGTGTGTGTGTATACAGCACCAAGAAAATACTCCTGGCTGCCTGAGCAAAGATTCATTAACCTTTTGTAAATGACCCCAAGAGCTGAAAATAGATGAAACAAAGCTCTCTCTCTCACCCCTCCCACCTCCAATATATCTAATAAAAGGAAGTCAGACATATGACTAGTCCTGGTGGCCAAAGTTTCTGCCCATTATCATGACTCTCCTTCAGCTTTGGCTAGAAGAATCCCTAGAGATAGGAATGTCCTGAATCAAAACACATGTGTCTAAAAGTGAGGAGAGGGTGATTTGGACCACATGACCTTCAACTTGTGTTTCAAATGAAAATCTTCTCATGCATGTGCATGCTGGTTTTGATTGTGTTCAGTATTTTGAAATAAACTGTCATTAATTAATGCATTATGCTTGCATATAGGAGATGTAATTTTTCTAAGCAGAATGCAGAATGCATACTCATCACCAGGCTCAGCTCTTGTGATGCCCTCACTATAACATTCTAAGAGCTAAATGAGATGGAAAAGGCAAAAGGATATAGAAGCTGAGTGAATGTGAGCGAGCCTGGAAGGTGGATGTAGCAACAGAGGACAGAGCAAAATAATCCAGCCTCATTGCTCCAATTTAACCTACAACAATGGTTTTGTAGTGATAATTCCTAGACTGATTTTTATTATAGAGGAGAAGAATAAACTTGTTTTGAAGTCTTGATACAATTCTTTTTTAAAATAGCTTATTTTATTTTTTAAGATTATTTATGCAATCAAGACCTGGGATACAGGCTCGAGGCAGGGGGGAGGGGTGAGAGGATTCACCTGAGACAGCGTGGGGAGCAGAACAGGCAGATGGACTGAAATACACTGGTGAGGGGAGCAGTGGGCGGGTCAGGAGAGGTCTAACACACCATGTGGGTCACTCCCTGGCCAGAGACCGGACCGTGCTGCAGTGACTGTGGGTAGCTTCACAGTGCTGCACTTTAACCCACTGTGCCCCCAGGGAGGGCCCCTGGACACAATCCTTGAATTAACAGACTGTAACATGCTGTGATGGGTATTTGAAGGTTGTGTTCGGGAATAATCATGAAGGTCTTATGCATTTTCACCCAGAGGGCAGTCCTTCTCTGGAAGTGATGAAAGCAATTGTTTCCCCTAGACTTTTCCACGAAATTTTAAAAAGCTGGCAAACCTGAGTTTCTGAGTAGGAAATGAGCTGCTTAGGTTTCTCTCCCTCTCTCTCTCTTGCAGTCCCAGCAGAAGTGCATCGTGGTCTTCGCGCTGGTGTGCTGCTTTGCCATTCTTGTCGCACTGATATTTTCTGCCGTGGACATCATGGGAGAAGATGAAGATGGACTCTCAGAAAAAAATTGTCAAAATAAATGTCGGTAAGAGGTAACAAACAAAAATTCTCTTTCAGGGGGTGGGCAGAAATGACGAGAGAGCCCTGGGGACTGGCGAGAAAAATGTCACAGACACTTGTGATCAACCATCTTGTCCTGGGGTGACGCTGAAACTTGAACTTTTGTCATGAATGTTGTTACATTAAGGATGAGGGGATACATGAATAATGTTCACATGACTTTGAAATTTGAGCATCTTCTATACAGAGGGATGTTAGACAAAAATGAAATTTGGCAACAATCTGCATTTCTGCAGATCTTTCAATGTGAGGTTTGGTTTGTGTCATGATGAGAGTATAAACATGGATGCCTCAGTGCACAAAGATCACTGTGCTGGTTATATCAGTTGGAAGCTAAAAAAAATCTCAGGCCAAGATTTGGTGGTAAGTAAATGAGCATTTGTCTATGAGAAGACAC
Source organism: Condylura cristata (assembly GCF_000260355.1). NCBI lineage: Eukaryota > Metazoa > Chordata > Mammalia > Eulipotyphla > Talpidae > Condylura > Condylura cristata. The sequence continues at coordinate 24,624,724 of NW_004567130.1, forward strand.
AGGCCTGCTCAGTCTTTTGCACTTTACCACAGTCTCATTTTTACCTGGACATTATACGTTCTATCTACCTGTTATGTCTTCTGTGATTTTATTCTGTGTTTTTTTTTTATTGTTGTAAGAATGGCTTACAGCATTGTATGCCATTTGGGGGAATAAATTCCCACCTCCTCCTGTGTTATTACAGCAGAATGCCCAGCACTTCGCCACTGATAATCGTCCCCCCGATTCCTTTATTCCCTCCCCACTTTCTCCTCACCTTCCCCCACCCCCACTCTGTGGCCAGATTTCTAGGGTGTGTTTTAATGCACTTGTTCTATCCTTCTTTTTTTTTTAAATTCCACAAATGAGTGAAACCCTCCAATATGTATCTTTCGGGTTTTGATTTGCTCACTTAACGTAAATTGCTCCAGCTCCATCTATGTAATCCTACACAAGTCCGGTCTACAGTCCTCTGTTTTACCAGCTGAGCTATCGAAGGGCACATTATGTAGTCCTAATGGTGAGATTTTATGTTTCGTGACCGTTGAGTAGCATCCCATTGTGTGTGTATTTCTAGATCTGTCTCCCCAGTCATCATCTGTTGTCGACATGTATGTTGTTCCCTTAACTAGCCTATTGTAAACACTGCTGCAATAAACATAGCAAAGCACATCCCTTCGAATGAATGCTTTTTCCATCTGTTTTCCCCGATGCTTTGGCTTGCATTGTTATTTGAACTGCTTTTTATTTCGCTTTCATTTATTTCTTCTTTTATTATTTGCTTCATTCAAAGTCATTTTTTCCCCCTAGAGCCTTAAGATATAAAGAAAAATTATTTATTGGAGCTCTTTCGTGTTTCTTGATGTGGATGTCTATTATAAGCTTCGCTTTTAGCACTGCTGTTGCTCTACTTCATAGGTTCTAGTAATTGTGTTTTCATTGTCGTTGGTCTCCACCTATGTTTTAAATTCTCTTTTGATTTTATCATGTACATAACAGGCATTCAATGAAATGTTGTTTAGTTTCCACATATTTAAGCTTTTCCTGTATTCTTTCTGCGGATGATTTCTCTTTTGGTGACATTGTGGCTTCAAAGAAGATACTTGAAATTATTTTAATCTTCGTGAATTTGTTGGCACTTGTTCTGCAATCCCACATGAGATATTGGATTAAGTATGTCGATGTGCACTTGAAATAAGATAGCTTTTGGGGGGTAGAGTACCCCTATAAATGCCTAGTAAGTTCATCTGGCTAATTCATTATTTAGGGCTGTTCTTCTTTGTTAATTTTCCATATGATTGATATATTAATTTTCCATATGATTGATCACTGATGTGATCAGGATGTTGAAGCCCCCTATACTGCTGTATTACTCTTAATGTCTATATTTAGGTTTCCTAGTGGTTGACTTATTTATCATAACTCCTTTGGTGCATATGTTATGAAAGTATGTCTTCCTGATTAATTGAGACCTTGATCATTACATAATGTCCATCCCTTAACATTATGAGCTGGGAGTCAATTTTATCTGATATAAATATAGCTATTACCACTTGCTTTTAGTTTTATTTTCCAATCTTTTACTTTGAGCCTACATTTACTGTTGAATCTCAGATAACTCTCCTGGAGATAGTGGAAGGTTGGATGTTATTTGCTGACTCAACTAGCCACTCTTTGCCTATTAATTGATGAATTCAGGCATTTAACATTGAGGGAGATTGATATAAAAGTATTAATTTTTAGGCCTCTTTGGTGGTACAGGGGGGTTAAGGCTCAGCACTACAAAACTATGGGCAGCTACTGCAGCATGAGTTCTATCCCCAGTCAGGGAGCTGAACTACATGATGTGCAGACCTCTCCTGTCTCACCCACTGCTCCCCTTAGTAGTTTATTTCAGTAGATCCACCTTTTCTGCTCCCCACTCTGTCTCAGGTGAATCCTCTTACCCTGCACCTCTGTCCACACCCTAGTTCTTCTATTCACAAGAATAAATGAATGAGCGAACAAATGAATGAATGAATCTGTCATGACTTGGAATGATGGCCACAGAGCATAAGCTATGGAGTTGACCGTGATGCCATACTTTCTGTTCTTATGTTGGTTGAATTCGTTCTTTATTGAGAATGATTGGTGCACAGAGTCAGCTCTGGGTGAGTGTCCAAGAGTCCCTTCAACTTCCACTATACATGCCAGGGATACAGGTGTGTGAGGTTGCTGCAGATCGGTAGGGACATATATATACATATACTTCCTTCAGTGCTGTAAGCACTTGAGCAGAGAGTTACCTGCAATCACTCTTTGGTCAAAGCATGTAAAGGTGGACTTCCCCACTGGTATTCTCCCTGAAGTCCCAACCTGCAACCAGCCCTTTGACTAGAGTCTGGATTACACAGGCATGGTGGGAAGAGCAGGGAACCAGTCCAGGGGATGCAAAGAGGGAAGAATCGGAAGCCTCTGTGGTCACCACAGTCCGTCTGGAGCCCCTGGCCAACAGGCTGCAGTTTTCCTGGAGGTCTACAGTGGCCACAGCCAGGGCACAATAAGGATACGTTGGGCAGAGGGAGTTACCTCTTCTGACTCCTCACACTCATCACTCCAGAATTTGTTCTCCTCTTTAGGCTATTAAATGCCATTTCTCTGGTATGCCTGGTGTGGCGAGTGCCCCATTATTCTGGAGCACTCTCTGGCTGGAAGCCCGGAAGTTATTCATAGGAGAGTCCAATGCTTCTCCCTACTGATGAAAGCAGTCACAGGCCATCAGGGCGCCTCCCGGTTAGCAGATTCCAGAGGAAGAGCTCGCGCCGGGCGGCTCTGGGATGGGCAGCCACTGGAAGGCCATGGCAATCTGGAGGGGAAAGAGTGAGAATCACCCCAGTGTCCAGCACAGTGCCAGACACACTGCGTCTTAGTCTTCCCTTTTTGATGGTCTGTCTCTTCTTGCTGCAGAGACCATCTCCATTCTTCTGCCCTTGTTCAGATGTGACAGCGTCCTCCAGTGCCATCTGTCATGACCATGGATTAGTCAGGGTTCTTGTCAGCCCCCCACCTTTGTTCTCCTCTTTAAGATATTGAATAACATTTCTCTGGTCGTTCCCAACTGGCAAAGCCATCAGCATATGATGTCCCTATGAAGCTTCTCATTTAACTCTTCTCTGAGCCCCCACTTTTTTTTAAGTCAAGGAGGAACAAAAAATAAGTGATAAAGGACATATATGTGTTTATATAGGCGCTTCTGCAGTGAGACACCAACATTACAAAAGTTATTATGAAGCAGAGTTTATAATGGATTCTAATATGATTTTCCTGTGGAAGGAATCGGTCTAAGTGCCCCTGTATTCTAGCTTAAAGTCATCAGCAACCTAGTAATGTGCGTGTTTATACTGAATAGTTTGTCTTAAGGATTGACTGTCAGGCTCCAGAAATGTTTGACAAAGACAAATGATACGTTGTTTTCCTTTATACATTGTGATTTAGTTACCAGGCAACAGTATTATATACAAAAGAAAAAATGCAAGAGAGAAATCAGCATGCATTTTAAATTCATTTTTTTAAAGGTGTTCCTAAACATGTTTGCTTTCGAGACTGGAATTGAGAGGACAATTGTTATGGGCTAATGAAGAAAATAATAGAACTACAACAGATCGTCATCATCTTTCTCCTGAACATCCACCTGCATCAGTACTTGTGCTGATGTTGTTACAGGACAAATACACATATTCTGGGACAAGGGGCGAATGCTCCCCATGCCTCATTCTCACGATTACGGAAACTGTTGAGTGCTGTAAAGGGCAAATCCTGGCCCTTGGGAAACAACTTTATAAAGGTCAATCTCTAACAACTTCTGTAAGACACAATACCCAGGACATTTGAACACACATGACCATGTACTGGTAATTTTCAACAAAGAAAGAGGGAAGCTTTCATTTAATTAATTTTTTTACATTTAGCTCATACAACTGGAATTTGAGTCTGGGTAATTCTTCCACTTCTATCAATATCTACATCGTGATAACTTAACTCTGCTGTCCCTGAAGCTATAATATCATTCCAATCACCAGCTGCTCTGCCTGCTTTTCCCTGGGTAGTTGTTGCCATCTCTTCAAGGACTTGCAGTCTCTTGGGGGCCTCTCCAGTGGCACAAGGTAAAGTCTCAGCACCACGACGCTATCATCAGCCACTGCAGCACACGTTCGATCCCCGGCCCCAGAGGTGACTCACAGGGCGCAGTAGACCTCTCCTGTCTCCCCGCTGCTCCCCTCAGCAATGGACTTGGTTGATCTGCTCTTCTGCTCCCCACTCTGTCCTGGTGAGTCCTCTCACTCCCCCCACACCTCTGACCCACATGCCAGCTCTTGTATGCATAGATAAAAATAAATCTTTAAAAACCAAAGAACTTGCAGTCCCCATGATCTACCTTTCATCTGCAGCCGCTTCCCCTGTGTCATGAGCTTCTGTTCAGCATTCTCAGCCATGAAATAGGCACTTGTTTTATGTCTGCTCTGGAAGGATCTTACTCCCCCAACTTTGTCCAGAGGTGATTTTCCTTTTTCTCCTCTTTTCAAAGCACAAGATAGTGTCGGGGAACCTCAAATATTTGTACCCCACTTCAGTCCCAGCCTTCATCAGAACACAGTGGGACAATTCATTTCTCTCAACACCTTCCCTCATTGTCATGTTAATCTGCTGCTATTTTCATACATCATCTACATGCATTGCTATAGGGAGCGTCTAACTTCTAGAACTCTCTTCCATATCTTGTGCCTATCAGACCCAACTTGCAGTCCCATTCCTTGCTCTCATCCTTAGAAATTCTAATGTGCACTTTCCCATATACTAGCCTTAAGTCAATAAATTCATTATACATTTCAACTTCGCACTTAACAGGAAACTATTCCACTTCCAAGTTAGCTTAATGCAATGAAAAAGAATGGACTTTGAAATCACAAAGACCTGGATTCAAATTTTATACTCACTAATTCTAGAAATCTGGGCAAGATATTAATTTATTAATTAGAATAGTAATTTATCATTTTACTTATTATATACTCCCAGGGCACTATAGTAGCGGACAAGAGGTCACATCCCATGTAGTTAATGAGACTCTTGGGGTAGTACACTGAGATCAGAGCAGAAGTGGGGATATCAGAAAGGTTTGGGAAAGAGTAAAGCTGGCTTTGGACTGCAATCCAAAGACCAGTTTCATTTATCTTTAAATTGTAGATTTTTCATTTCTCTCACAAGGTGTGATAAAAGGAAAAAATTCATCAAGAAAATTATGAGAAAATAGGCTCATTGTGTGAAGAAATGATATGATGAAGAATGAAGAAACTAGGAGAGGACATAAAACAAAACCACTAACGCTGGTTTTTGACTTTTAACTTTCATAATAATTGTGTATTGAACATCTCAGAAATTCGCTTAGAATACAAGCACTCTAGGTTTTCAAATTCTTTGGCTTCCCCTTAGGTAGTGTGTATAAAGAATTTAGTAAGTTATATAAATGCTTCACAAAACTATCATCAATGTCTGTGTGTCTGCCTATCTACCTATCTATCATCTATCATATATCACCTACCTCTCTATCAATCCCTTTTCCTTTTTTTCTTCCCAAAGAGTCCAGATATTTCCCATCTTGATTCACAACTAATTCTTATTTGTCCACATCTTTACTGATCCTGAATTTCCTCTTTATCCTCATTTTAGTTTTCCCAATTTAGTTTTCTAAGTGAAAAGCAATATATATATATATATATATATATATGTTTCCATCTGTATAATGAAGACAATGATTTCTTACTGGAAGTTCTTCTGTAAGGATTAAATACATCAATATTAATGTCTTTTCTAAGTAGTATCTGCCATATAGTAAATGTTCAGTAAATCTTGGCTCCTTTTTATCAAAGGAGTTAAGTTCATTGCACATGTTTGTAGTCTAGTGTTTCATCTTCATAAGAAAGAACATGCCATTCTTTTTTCACTATTGTATTAAACTATAGGGTTTTTATCTTACTTATATTAACTCTGATCTACCATGCTTTATGTTGACAAACTCAACCATGTTTTATGCTGAGCCCAAAATTTAAGAGTCCATTTGGATTTTGTTTCTTTTGGTAGCTGAGTGTTTTTCTTTTACTGCCTAAAGAGAAAAACGGACTTTAAAGCACACCCCCAGAAGAAACAAATTTGAGAGCCTAGAGTACTTGTACTATAAATGTATTTCTGAGCTACTCATTATGAATCACAATCATTATGAAAGTTAAAGGCAAAACCAGATTTAGCAATTTTGTTTTCTATCCTCTCCTAGTTTCTCCATTCTTTATCAAATCAAATCATTTCCTCACAGAGTGAATCTATTTTCTTGGTGTATTTTTCCTTTTATCATGCCATTATTCATTTCTTTCAGAATCTCCTATTATCTCAGGGAAGAGAGGCGATGAGCATTTAAGCTTAACCCATTATGTTATATAGAAATTAGTCATTCTATCCATTTCTTATTGGTTTCCTCTCATCTTTGTCCAGCCCCAAACTCTTCTCACTGTCTTATGACCCTAATTTGATTTCTCCGGAATCCCTATTTAGAAACTACCTATTATAGCTTCTTCAGCGTTCTTTCCAATTCCAAATCCCTGAACATCTTCACACATTCTTCCATCCTCTCATTTTTATTCAGAAGAAAAAATTTCTCTTGTGCTTTCCAAAGTTAACTTCTCTGTCTATGCACATAATCTTATGAAAATAAATGACCGAGAAAATGAGAAAAGCAAAGGCTAATTTATTCAGAGCTTGCTATAACAAGGGATTTGCCACTGGCACTTGCATTTGGTGGAGACTCAAAGTCAGAGGAACTGGCAAAACTATGGTGCAAAAAGGGAAGACTTCAGGTGTGCTCTTCTTGAAAGTTTTTGGCATGGAGAAGCTGCGTGTTGGGATCTTAAAGTGATTCATTAGTGGGACATATTTGGCTCTCTTTAGTTGGTCCTGATTAAGAAGGAGGGACAAAAATTAGGGAAGAGTCTATTAGTCAAATCTTGGTGAGAGGAGTCATTGTTTCATTTCCTGAATTACTACTAGAGCAAACAGTCTAACGTGTTATGTTTTCTTACAGCAAGCTGGCTTCCTGGCTGGTTGTAGTAAGCAAGAAATTGGTTTCTTGGTAAGTTACTACAGGTTATGGGTCAGAGTTCTATTTTTCTACGTGTGCTGGTCCTGTCCATTTATATAGTTAGTCTATTATACCCTTTCCACCGTCCACTTCCAAAGAAAAACAATATTCAATATGGGTTATTCAACTATTCTTTCTCTTTTCTGATTCATTGCGTTAGCAATTTCTAACCAATTCCTACGATTTCATCTCTCTCTCTCTCATCAAGTGAAGCCAGAATCAAGGTTTCCTTTCTTTCTCATTTCTCCTTTTGTGCCAACTAGTCTACCTCTTTCTACCTATGCTAATTTAGAACAGTTGGTGCCCCATTTGATATCAGCTATGTGTTTGCTATATGTTGATTTCCCTCTGTTTTGAGCTTCTTCTCACTTTAAGAACATTTATTTAAAGCAACCCAGTCTGGATGGCCCAACCTACCTTGATCGCCCCCCCTCATTTATCCTTCTCTTTTACAAGGCTATTTCATTTATGAATGACCACTTTGATCTTTTAACGGTATTGCCAGCATATTCACTTTTGATTTTTCTCAATAACTAGATCAAAACCTCCCTGAGAACAAAGAACTACATCTGTATATTCTCTGCCTTCTGCAGAGTCTCACACATCAGAATTGAACATTTACCCTTTTTGAATAAGTGATAATTTTCATATGAAAACAAGTATCGGTTACAAGAACAACGTTAATCAATGTGTGCTATCTAGTGGTGGAGTTTTCTTTAAGGGAGTAACTGGGGATTTTAAGTGGAGAGATATAACTTTATAGATTATATACTTAAAATCTACCATCTGGAAATTAGAAAATGAAATCTGCTGATGAATTGCTGATATTAAATAGGATAATCTAACAAATATTTTTTAAATGAAGCTATCATTTCCTGAATGAAATTTACTAAGTAACTTCCAGTAATAATTGGGAATAAAAGATAAATGCTTAATTTAAATGAAGCAAAACATTTAAAAATAGATATTTTTATGCTTGTGAAGTCTACATTCATATAAAAAGCACATATTGATCTTACTGTCACCATTGAGTCAAATAATTTTCAAATTTCCAGAACTATAGGAGATTTGACTAACCAATACCCAAAAGGTATTTTTTTTATATCTCCATAGTTAAAATATCAAAGATCACTTAAAAATAATGCTTTATCTTTAGCATTTAACACTTAGAGGAGGAAACTTGGAAGAGTGTGATACTTCCTGATGGCCTATAATTACCGCTTTGGGAAGCAGCAGAAGTTAATTATTTCAAACTTTTAATTTTAATGAAACTTAATATATGATTAATGATGTTGACATTTCCTCTTGCCAGGTTTCTTATTCCGAAAGATTATTTGAGTGTGGTATGTAGTTTTCAAAAAGTTCATTGAACCCTTAGAAGCACAGCCATCTGTGACAATCACAAATCCTGAATCCTTTTGGGACTGAAAAGCACAGCTCTCTCTTTCACAGATAACCAGTTGCAGCTGCTTTTACAGAAAGTATCTCCTTTGCTTATAGTCAAGAACCCCAACGTTTAACCAACCTGAGGCAAATGGAATATTGATTAAGCGAGGAGAAAAATATAATGAAAGCCTGATGGATGCCTCTGATGAATAATCCTATATTTTGCTTGTACAGGTATTATTGGAGAACAAAATAAACCCATATTCAGAACTTTCAATTAAAGTGATTGTTTCTAACTGACTGTTCATTTTTACATTGTGAGGGTCAATCCAGGGCTGCTGTCAAACTTCCCTCTAAGAACAATGCCTCACTTTTGTATGGGGAGTCAAGTGACCTTCACCCCTCCATGGTCTGGATAAATATGATATGATCCAAAGACTGAACTTCTGTCTGAATTTCCCCATCTTAAAACATTTCCTACACCAGACCTTGGCTCACTTCTGCTCTCTTTGTTCAGGGAGATGCTGTGGTCTCATCTTGCTTTCACCAAGACCCACCACAGGTATCACAGAGGAGGGACACTTTGCAGTGAGCATGTTGCTGACTGTTGAAACTTCCCATATGATATCACTTCTAAAAAAAAAATTGTTCCTGGGCTTCCCTGATGGGACAGGGGTTAAAGTCTCAGTACTGTCAAACTATCGCTAGCCATTGCACCAGCCACTGAGGCACAGGTTTGATCCCTGGTCAGGGAGGTGACCACATGGCACAGCAGACCTCTCCTGATCCGCCCACCACTCCCCTCAGCAATGGGCTTTAGTAACTCCACCTGTTCTGCTCCCTACTCTTTCTCTGCTAAATCCTCTAACCCTCTCCCACACCTCTAGCCTTTACCTCAGTTCTTATATGCATAAAAAATAAAAATAAATCTTAAAATTAAGTTCCTGAATTGTGTAAGGCTTTAAGCAACAAATCCTTGCACTGCATTTTTTTTTAAGCCCAAAATTCATCTGAATGCTTGTGAAAATTTTTTTTTCTGCCCAAAGTAGAGACTGATGTTCCTCGAGACTTGAATGAGTTGCTCTGACTTGTTCTGGGCAAAGTTCTGATTCACATGAGATTTAAGTCCTCTGCCTGTCTTGTCTTGACATCTCCTGTAACCATGTGACCAAGGGTACCCAAGAAACCCAAACTGATAGGGAAAAAGACACATTTCACATAATCAAAAAGGGTTTCCATCATCCACATCCACACACACACACAAAGACTCCTAGTGTGCAAAGATCTTTAACAGCAAAGCTCAAAAAGGGAAGAGGGAAAGAATGAAGAAAAGTGATTTCAAGTAACTGATTCTTGATCATATTCCAAAATGACCCTCTCTTCATGTGCAAACAGACTTAACCCAAAGTGGAGAAACTAAGGGCAGCAATCTTCCCATAAGTCTAAGGCATCTTCCAACAGGAAAGGACAAAAGAGGATAAGGCAGATCCCAGAGAGCTGGGACAGAAGGAGAGACCTAAAATTCAAAATGTACTGTAGATCCTCCACAAGGTCAAGATAACGGTCACCACTGTCTGCAAAAATGCAGGAGAGCCTCTCCACGTGTCTCTTCACATGTGTCTTCTCTAGGTCTCTTCCCTCCACATGTCCCCCCATCCCTTCTCCTTTACTCCTCAATTTATATGCCCAACTCACTCCTTCCCAACTCGCTCCCATCCAGGAAGTCTGGTTCATGGCACTGGGACTTACAGTCAAGGCAACTGCATGAAGTGCAGCTGGAAAATGCACTTCACAGCTGCGATCTTTCTCTTTCAGGGAGGTGCGTTTTGTAACATAACCTCCTTTGCTAACTTCCATGCAACGTTCTACTGAGTCCAGAAGTTTTCTTAGGCCCTAAAGGTATGCTTTTCAGGCCATCATAACTTTGCTCTCACTGTTTTTTATCTTGGGCACCATTTTCCTTTTGCTTCCACCCTCTTGATTTTTTGCCTGAAGTCACCTCTTCTGAAGTAGGCTTATCCTGAGCGCCTTGGGTCCCAGCCAGGTTACTGTTGGGTGCTGGCCACCCAGTGCCAGGACTCCCTCATAGTCCTCACTACCTTCTGGTGAGAACCCAGTCATCATTTAACGGCAATTTCACCAATTTCCACAGGAGACTTATTTTAGAAAATACATTTAATAAGGGCCTATTTTGTATGACAACTGTTCTAACCATCAATTTCAACCACCGAGAGTATCATGAGAGGCAGACAAGAAAGAGACAAGTGTACTGGGGCATAAAGATGTTAAAATAAGAGAAGTCCTTAGTGTTAAGGAGTCTCCAGAAAGATCTACTCAGGAGCAATGGCAACAGGTAACTGGCTCTTAGCAATCACAGACTTTCTAAATAAGAACCACCTGTGCGAAGACTTAGAGCTACAAAAAGCTTTAGCTGTGGCACCAAAGAGCAGGTATTTGCTTCCCTGTAACTAAAGCAGAATATTAGTGAGAGAGATGCACAAGATGAGGCAGGTAAGACTGGACACCTGCTGTGTGCACCTGCTGGAGGATTTGGCCTTTATCTAGAAATTAATGGGGGAGCATTTAGTGGTTAGCAAGAGAACTAGAATATTCTATTTGCATTGGGGGATGTTAGTTATAATGGGTCTCGTGAGGTACCCAGTTTTTTTTTTTTCTCAAAGAAAGCATATATTAAAAGCTTATATTAGAATCACTCTGTGACTAATTCACCTTCCTGGGGTTGACATTAATCCTTATGGAATCAGAATGTCTGTGGGTTTGGTTTAGAAATCTGCATTTTGATAAAACACATACAAAACAACCTTCTTACAATTTATTCTGGCTAAAGTGAAGAAACTCCTGGGTAAGTGAATAAGGAGCACAAAATAACTCAGTAGGAAACAAATGTTGAACTCAGAAAAACATTGAACCGTGGTTCTTCTATTTAGTAGCTATGTCGTCTTAGCCAGGGTAAACAGCATATCTGAGGCTAAATACTTTTCCTTTTTAAATATGTAACATGGCAGCCTCATTGGATTGTGGTCAAAATTAGTTGTGATAACATATGTTAAGTACCTAACCTGTTTGGAGGTGTATTGCAATCACCTTGAGAATTATTTCAACTCTGCACTTTCCAGGATGCTGGCATAGAGTATAAAGAATTCAAGAAGCTCCCCAGATGGGTTTGGTTAGAAGTCAGTAGGAAGCACACGATATGTTTGCTTTCTTTATCTGAAGACACTAACAATGAAGGTATGAGAAACGTGGTCACATATACTAGATTTTTTTTCTTTTAAGAGAACATCCAGAACCCACTTAGAATTACCTAAGTGGCTTTTAAGATTTTCATTGGGATTTTAGCTAATGGTTGGTGGCACTGAAACATAGCTGGGGATTGCTGTTTTGAACATGGTCTGTACGTCACTTAGTGAAGCTATGCAGAGACCAGTGCATGGGCTTCCAGAAGAAGGCTGGCGTGCTGTAAAGAGTCGGCTTTCAAAGTGGTAACTAGAAAGGATGGAGGATGAGGAGAGATCTGCCTCATAACACACCTCCATGTTGGTACCCAGTTCTAAAGGTTTACAGAAAAAATAAAATCCAGCTGGACAAAACTGAAAAGAAACAAGAGGAGGAAGAAACAAACGGGTGGTATTTTAGAAGCATGTACAGACTGTCGAAACAACCGTTAATTTAGTAAGATTGAAAGTAGATTGAAAACAGAAATCCTCTCAGCAATGGCGGCTGCTAAATCCCAGGCTGGTCAGCTCACGGGCTACGCTGTGGTAGCACTGGTCATCTTTGGATTTATACCAATACCTGAAATACACCTAGACGTCTCAGAGGCTGAACCTGACTTACTGCTCCGTGAGTGGGAATAATGCACCCACACATCTCTTATTCTCAAGAATAATTATTCTCAATAATGAATTGAACTGGTAACTGTCAGAAGCCTTTGTCCTCTGAAGAATCACAGTGATCGTTTCAGGCACAAAAACATAACCCCCCACCTTTTTCTTTTTTCTACATTTAGTTATTTATGCCTACAACAAATGGGGCACAGGCCAAAGGTGTGGGAAGGTGACAGAATTCTCCAGACAGAGTGGGGGAGCAGACAGGCAGATTGCCTGAAATACACCGCTGAGGGGAGCAGAGGGAGAGACAGTGAAGTCTGCATACCATGTGGGTCAGCTCCCTGGCTGGGGATCGGGCTCATGCTGCAATGGCTGCAGATGGTTTCACAGTGCTGTATTTTAAAGGTTCTTCCATTGCAACTTGGAGAGGGAGCCTTTGGAAGGGGCTGTCACAGTACTGGTGACAGGTGACCGCCTCAGGAGAAAAACAAAAAAAGGGAGTAACAGTGACACGTGCCCCAGGGGCCGAGAGACAGCGAGAGCAAAGCCAGGCCAGCTGCCAGAGGGGCTGGAGAGAGAAAAGCTCCTTCCTCTAGCCAGTGGAGGTGGGCAGCGGGTTCCGCGCTGTGGCGCCTCGCCCTCAGCATTCCTTCTGGGGAGATGCACGTGTCGCTTTCAGACTCCGCCTCTGTGACATTTGCCACACACTGCCAGTGGGTCCGCTAAGACCTGGACTTTTGGGCCAGTTCCCAAGTCAGAACGCTGACAGGCAGAGGAAGGCAGTTCCTCAGCCAGATGGTCCTCATGCTCGATTTGGTTCATTGTTTATTTTTGCATTTTATTTGATGGGATTTTGAGCTGCCAGCCGTGGGGAGTTATTAAGTGTGGTCAAAATATAAATCTTGTTTTCTTCATGGAGGGAATGTTGGGTTTAGTTAGGAAATGGGAAAGATTGGTGTCATGAGAAAATGAAGGAAAGATGAGAAAGATAATTTTGTTTTGGTACCGGGTTGGGGGGGATTAAAAAGAGAAATCACCCCAAGGGGTATCTTTGAGTGTGGGAAGAGGAGGAAGGGAGGATGTGAGTTCAAGCTGTGTCCTGGGCAGCGCTGAGGGCTCAGGCTCTGAACCAAAGTGGACAGGCTTAGCTCCACAGAAGCACTCCTACAACACTGGAGTCTCAGCCCTCACTGGTCATATTCAAGTGTTTTAATATCATGCATCAATAAATTAAAGAAAAATAGTTGAGGTCAATCACTCACTTTTTTTTTTTAAGATTTATTTATGTATGCATATAAGAACTGGGGTACAGGCCAGAGGTGTGGGGGGTGACAGAACTCACCAGTAACAGAGTGGGGAGCAGAACAGGCCGACTGACAAAGCACACTGCTGAGGGGAGCAGCGGGCAGGTCAGGAGAGGCCTGTCATGCCATGTGGTCACCTCTGGGGTGGGGATCGAACTCGTGCTGAAGTGGCTTTAGCTTCTTAGTGCTGTGCTTTAACCTGCTGCGCCACCAGGGAGGACTTCCAATCACTCACTTTTTAATTTACCAAGACAACAAGCAGGGAGTGTATTGCCTGGAAGTTAACTCGCCTGCTGGACAGTCACTGGTCCCTTTCACCGATGATGACTGAAGGCTTACATTGTCTAGGTGTGTTGGGATTCCCGTTTCCATTCAGGAGTCTGCAGGCAAGGCTGTGGACTCTCAAATCCTTACTCAGCAGTCGAGTGCAATAAAACATTTATTTTCTCTCCCAAATAACAGTAGGGGAAAAAAAATTGTGTCTTTTAGGTGTCTAGGTTTCTAGTAATCTAGCATTAAAATATTTAATGGGCCCCTACCTGGTGGCACAGCAGGTTAAAGCGCAGCACTAAGAAGCTTAAGCCACTTCAGCCTGAGTTCGATCCCCGCCCCGGAGGTGACCACAGGGCGCGGCAGACCTCTCCTGACCCGCCAACTGCTCCCCTCAGCAGTGGACTTCGTCGATCTGCCTGTTCTGCTCCCCACTCTGTCTCTGGTGAGTCCTGTCACCCCCCCCCCACACACACACACCTCTGGCCTGTACCCCAGTTCTTATATGCATAAGTAAATAAATCTTTAAAAAAATATTTAATGGGCACTGTATATAGGCTCCAAGTCTCCCCAGATGGTCGGGAATGACGGTGGCAGGCATAGACACAGCAGAGAAGTCAGAGGAACTCAGTGGAAATAAAGTTAGCAAATGCAATGAGCTTGAGGCAGGGTACTGTGAAAACATTATTTTTGACAAAGAAAGCAAGCACAGCCCTAAAGAGTCAGATATTTGCACTCAAGCACTGGAATCTTGCTGAAAACCAGATGTATAAAATGGAAAATAAAATTTGACAGAGAAAGAAATAGGACCAATTTCAGTTTCCCCTCCCCACATTTGCAGAAGCAGCCCTCACCACAACTGTGAGGCAAACGAGAGCCCGTTCATTAAAACAGGAATTCTCAAAATATGGATCAACATGATATGAAAATTCGTGATATGTGAATAAATCTAGATAATGTAAAATTGGGCCAGTAAAAAAGCAAGGTGGTTATATTATAATGATCACAGACAGTGCTAAATTTCCATTAAACATCTGATTTGCATGCTAAGCAAAAGCAATTCAAATTGGTTTTAGCTAAAAACAAAGTAAGTGAATGTCTGCAGAACATATTTAGTGCTGAAAACATTCATTAAACATAAAGCTAGAACACACCTTACACATCTAGAAAGGGCTCCTAAATTCTCCATAAAAGAAACACAAATGCTAGTTTATTATGCATGGTATTATAATAAAGCAATCCATCTTTGGAGTCACGTATTCCCTGAATCATATGGTGTTAAGTAACCACTGGTCCTTCAGTAAAAAATAAGTAACTAGGAACCTGGAAAGCATAGAAAATAACAGAAACATATCACCTGCAATCCTATTGACCAGACATTTCTGTTACTATTTTGTTATTTGTCCTTCGTCTGTCTACATTTTCTGAGAAATATACATAGCAATATAGACATTTTTAAAATAAGACCCTTGGATCCTTTCACGATGACAAACATTGGCTCTAGTTCTCCACACTTGCTTTCATGCCCACATTTCCTGGAGTAATCAGTGTACCCTGGCAACTAGAATGATACAAAAAATAACTGGCAGAACTCACAGAGACCCTTACACCTTGGTGAGTTGCA
Source organism: Condylura cristata (assembly GCF_000260355.1). NCBI lineage: Eukaryota > Metazoa > Chordata > Mammalia > Eulipotyphla > Talpidae > Condylura > Condylura cristata. Next base: position 24,640,300 of record NW_004567130.1, read on the forward strand.
CCCCTACTTGCCAATTCTGAAGAAATGTCAGAAAGACTGAGAACCCTTTTGAAATTACCTTAGAAAGTCTTATGCTACCGTCACATAATATTCTGACCAGAAGTCATTTGTTCATGCCATGTCTTTCCAAAAGTATTTGTCGATAAGGACTTTTGACTGGTTTCTGAAAGTCTGACTGATCTGCTGGATATTTTCATAACTGAAGATGAGAGTGTAGTATAGCTCAAAGCTGTTGTTCCTCTGGGTAGAACTGAAAGGTGGAGCTGGATTGTTAAAAGTTAAAGGACTGGACTCTGGCTGGACAGCTCCCCCCGTTTGTGTGTAAATTGACTTCACTGAGCCTAATCAAAGCATAGAAATGTATTGGTTGTTTAAAGTTTCTGACCTATACTAGACAGATCTTTCCCCAATCCTTCTGGCTTAGGAAAAAAAATACTAAAATATATTGCCCATCATCTGTTTGAAATTTTGTACTAGTAAAAATAAGTTGGCATTTCCTTATATTCTCTGGTGGTTATTAAATGAAACTATTGTCGAAGCAAAAGGAAATCACCCTATATTCCTCTACTGGGCTGGCCAGTAACCAACACAGGATCAGAGATGTAAGCAAAGGAATAGGGATCAACTTAATAACACATATATGGAGAACCTACAAGGTTGTAAATTATAATGAAAAATTCAACAGACCAGGAATATTTAGTCTCGATGGAGGTGCTGGGACACTTCACATGACGGGCAAGAGGATAAAGATGAGATTCTCAAATAGAGGCATGTTAACTGATAAATCTAGAACTAGATGAGATCTCCAAACTACATTCTTCCAGGGTCTCTTCTTCCATTAGGGAAGGACGAGTGACCCAGGAGAGGACAGAAGCTCCTCCTTGTCTTCAGGGACCTCACTGCTGTTCACCACAAACAATCTGTGTTATTAAAGGGACCAGACCTCCGGCCCTCCCTGGTGGCGCAGCGGGTTATAGCACAGCACTAAGAAGCTGAAACCACTTCAGCATGAGTTCGATCCCC
>NW_004567130.1:24642122-24644002 GCF_000260355.1 Condylura cristata
CCCACATCCAAGTTTGATAACGAACTGGGCCTCACATCAAGGGACACAGCGATGCGTCGCCCCTTTGGGATCTGAGCTTAGAATCTATATCAGAGTCCCCTCCCCCTATGGGGGGGCAGTAGCTGCGGACCCCACCCTAGGGGCTCGTCTCAGCTGCTGTCTGGGAGCAATAAACTGCTCACTCAGCCTTTCTGCCTCCCGCCTTCCTTTCTTGCGGCCGGTCTCAGAAGTTGGGGTAAAACAGTAATTACGCCGACGTATCAGCCCTGTGGCTGTGGGACTTACCAGAGTAAAGAGCTCCGGGAGTTGCTCTGTCTCTCAGTGCAGAGTCTCTCTGGCTCTGTCTGCCTCCCTGTGTATAGGGCCCCTGTCTCAGCATTAGAGGTCTACAAAACCCATCAAAGGTTCCCAGTTCTCTTCTCACCTGGGGGAACTGACCATGAGTCTCCCTGGCTTGGAGTGTTTGCACGACAGTGTTGCTTAAACTTTTTTGGCCTCTTGGACATTCGCGGGGAGTTCCCTGCTTGAACTGCAGACAGTAGATTTGGTATGCAGCTTCACGGAGTGGTAGTGAGTCAGTTCTGGCTAAGGCTTTGCTCTCTTTCCTGCCAGGCCAGGGAGGAGGGGTTTGCAGACCATGTACAGTGTGTTCACAGTCTTCTTTGAGTACATGAGTGAGTAAACAGAATAATCTTTTGATGATAAAGACTAAGGTTCTGTATTTATTGCTTCAAACTTGAAATACAATGAACTGCAATTATTTGTGGTAGCACTGGAACAATACAAGGTGTGAGCCATCTTTCCTTATCTGCTAACCACTTGTAAAGGAGTTACTTAGGATAATAAAAGTCAAGACAAGGAACCTCAAGTATACTTGCTTCTTAAAAGTGTTGCCTCAGGGGGGCCCTCCCTGGTGGCACAATGGATTAAAGTGCAGCACTGTGAAGCTGGCTGCTGACCCACAGCGCAACAGACATGCCCTGTCTCACCCCCGGCTCCCCTCAGCAGTGTGCTTCAACATTCTGCCTGTTCTGCTCCCCACTCTGTCTCTGGTGAAGTCTCACTGTCCCTGAGCCTCTGGCTGTACCCCAGTTCTGTATGCACAAATAAAGAAATCTTTAAAAAAAAAAAAAAAAAAGACTCACAGGGCCTTGAAGAACCTCTAGTTTCCATACCAAGGTGACAAGAGACCAACTTTTGGCACATTGAGAAAAGCTTCTCTGACCCCATACTACCTTTTATATGTTTTTTAAAAACATCAATACACACAGTTCACTTGCTGAGCAAGTAGGGATGACTGCCAGAGAGGTCTCTGTCGTAGTCAGAGAAAGAGTTCAGTAGCTAACCAAAGTTGAGGATTTGAACTTGGGACGCAAGCAAACAAATTTTACTCTCTGAGAACTGTTGCAACGATTACAATTTGAGTTAGTCTGTACATACAAGAACAGTAAGTGACTGACATGAACGATGCGGTTGTTCTTGGTGAGCAAAGGCTGCTAGTTTTCCTAAGCTGTCTTGACTTCAGGACAAGCTGACGCTTGTTGTGACATGAAAGATCGCAAGGTTGAGGTTTGGCTACCCCTGATTTAAAGAGAATGAGGTGTGCAAAGGGAAATGCTAGTTACCCCTCTGTAAGGAAAATAAGTTAAATTCAGGCTATTTTCATCTTCCATGCCGCAGACAACCTATAGCTTGAAATGCCGTTGTCTGCCCCTGGGACAGCTAGTAATTGTTGGGAGTGACCAAGTGCGGAGATTTACTGAGGGGCTGGACAAGGGCAGTCATACATCAGGCCTCGCATCCAGGGGTGATAGGCGGTCACACACTGGGCCTCGCATCCAACTAACGGGGACCCTGCACCCGGGATGGGACTAGCTGAA
>NW_004567130.1:24644102-24758671 GCF_000260355.1 Condylura cristata
CCACTTCCGCATGAGTTCGATCCCCGCCTGCCCCGGAGGTGACCACATGGCGCGGCAGACCTCTCCTGACCCGCCCCCTGCTCCCCTCAGCAGTGTATTTTGTCAATCTGCCTGTTCTGCTCCCCGCTCTGTCTCTGGGGAATCCTCTCACCCTCTACATCTCTGGCCTGTACCCCAGCTCTGTATGAATAAATAAATAAATCTTAAAGAAAAAAAAAACCTCTACCAAGGAATAAAGATGAAACTTAACAACCCATCATTAACAGATAGCTAAATAGGTCATCATTGTAGCCACAGAGCTTCTATTTTATAAAAGAAAAACCGCTGGTGATGAAAAAATTTAGAAATAAGTGAAACTCTAGCCATTGAATTTCCTCTTTAAGGATTAATTGTCCACTTGCTGAATTGCCCTCTTCTGGATTAATCCCCATTATTAACTATTAACTAGCTCCACCTGCACCCCTGGGACCTTGGAAAACTCTAACCTACGGTCTGATCCATTGTAGGTACTCAAGTATTTGTTGACTCACTAAATAAGCTACCAAGACATTTCCAATTAATTAGGTAACTTTCTTTTCTGATAAAACTTACTGATCTATTTCCAAAAAGAATTCAAAATATTTGCCTTTTCAATGTGATTTTTGAGTCAATGAAATAAATTAAATTCAGAAGCCAAATATACAGTGTTCTGCTTTCTTTGTAAGAAAACCATGGTAGGACCTCTCTGGGGGTGAGTGCATTAAAGCGCAGCACTATGAAGCTGTCCACAGCCCCTGCAGGAGTGAGTTCACTCCCCAGCCAGGGAGCTGATCCACAGGGTACAGCTCCTGTCTTGTCTGCTGTTCCTCTCAGCAGTGTATTCAGTAGATCCACCTGAACTGCTCTCTGCTGTCTCTGGTGAATCCTCTACACCCCCTATCTCTGGCTTGTATCCCAGTGCTTGTATGCATAAAATAAATAAATCTTAAAAAGAAAGAAAGAAAGAAAGAAAGAAAGAAAACCATGATAGTATAATTTCTGATTTCAGTCATTAAAAGTCTGGCTGTGTGGGCCCTCCCTCATGGTGCCGTGGGTTAAAGCACTGCACTAAGAAGCTAAAGCCACTTCAGCATGAGTTCGATTCCCTACCCCGGGCGGTGGTGTGGCAGACCTCTCCTGACCTGCCCACTGTTCCCCTCAGCAGTGTGCTTTGTTGATCTGCCTCTTCTGCTCCCTGCTGTCTCTGGTGAATCCTTTCACTGCTCATGCACCTCTGGCCTGTACCCTAGTTCTGTATGAATAAATAAGTAAATGTTAAAAAAAATAAATAAATCTGTCTGTGAGCAGGAGAAAGCAGGAGAGTGCCAGTCCTCAGCTTGACCAAATCAAACATAACACGATGGGAAAGCGCTCACCTTTCCTTTATGTCATTTGGGGTTACATTTAATTTACAGAAATGATGCAGTATTTCTGCAGAGAAAGAGCCATGTTTTATTTTTTAAGTAATTGGAGTTACAATGTAGTTTATGTTAGTTGGCATAACAGTAGGGGTTAACAAAGACACGCTCCCAATGCCAAAAAAAAATTTATGATTAGAGAGAAATTAGTAAAATAATCAAAATTAAGAGCTGCCTATGGGAGAGAACCCAGAGATCTATTTGTAAATGGATGAATAGTTTAGACATCCAAAACTCCAATCAAGGTGATTTGGATGTATTTTGAGCAAAGCAGAGCTATTATGTGATTAGACTTTCAAATAGGAAATTCTGCCTTTTTGGAGAAAGACAAGAGCAGGAATAAAAAGGGAAGCAATCTACAATGGAAACAGAAGTTGCACCAAAGCAGTCCTGGTTAGGAGTGAAGGGATTTTCATAGAGAACTTTTGGTAATAACTCCTGTAATGAGTGGGGTGTATCAGATGGTAGACACGTCGTCTACAGACGAATGATTTCTTTCTCCTTGACTCTATATTCCAAAAGATGCCCGCTCTTTAATCTTCCATATAGTTTGTCACCAATAAAGACAAAGACTTGGAGAGTAATACCAGGCCACCTGACTAGTGTCTGACTTAGTTACTCCTATTCTGGATGCAAAGACACCCAGATTTCAGTGTACGACCCAAATCGGCTACGGGGATGCACATCTAAAACGTCTTCACATTGGGCTCATTAGTGAAGGTCTCCTCCTCGCCCTGGAGCCAAGCTGCACAGACTGGGAGAGGGTGCTGTTTATTTCCAATGCCGAATTTCCAACAAACAAACATACAGAAACCAGGACAATGCCCCTATTTAAAGAATCCCACACGTGCGTGTCCATCATCAAAGAGCGAACAAGAGTGAGACAACTGTCAAAATGATGACCTATCTGTTTACAAAATGTGTGTTTAGGGAACATAAAACCAGCTGAAACTCTGCTGCAATGAAATCACTCATCACTGCCAGCATCTTGCTGCAATTGCTGCTGACTTATGTCCCCGTCACACAAGGATGCTGTTGGCCTAGAGTCCTGCTGAGGGTGACTTTTGCTGAAAAACATCCTACAGACAAGAAAGATTTGGCCTTTCTTGGACGCTAAGGGAAGTGTCCAACCTACTGAGGGTTATTATCCCGAGTCAAATTTTGCATGGTCCATTTGCCTTTTATGATGACAAGATTTTTCCTTTTTTTGACCTTCTGTAGGTAACATCTTTTTCCATACTCTAAGAGTTTAAAAAAAACTGTTTATTCTGCTCAGACAAGAGCCTGTTCAAAATATCCCGTGTTGAACAATAATAAACGTCCTGGAAATTTCCATTGTCATCCTTAAACCTATCCAGAAATGACCGACTGAATTACTGTTAGAGAATCAGAGGGGGGGGAAAAATGTCGGGAACTATTTTCTGTGATAAGGTTTGAATTCTAGAAAAACCAGATTACGTGCTCTCGGTAGCCTGATTCTCAAGTGTATTCTTTCCTCAGTACTGAGTTGTATTTGCTCAAAGTTGTCACACCAATGTCCTTTGAATGCTTGTAAATTTTTCCTTTTTTTCTATTCTTGTTTTAGGCCAGAGTTTTGCCTCTTCACCTTGCTTCACTTCTGGTTCCTCTTCTCACCCTACAACCCCACCCCCACCCCCATCTCAACACACACACACACACACACACATCCCCCGTTAGGTGAAGACCACACACAGCATTTTCAAAGTTGATAGTGGTGGTCAGGGTGAAGGAGGAGGGAATTAGAACAATTATTTTTCGAACTTAAGGATTAGGCGATTATTATTTCCCAATAGGATGCAAATCAAGAAATGTCTGAAGAAGTTTTAAATATTCAAAAATGACTAATTTCACAAATGACATCCCGTGCGAGTAATTTGAAAACATTAAGATGTTTAGAATTTAGTGGGGTTTTTTTTTTTCTGATTTGACCTATTTTAAACTGGAAGCACACTGCTCACCTTTAACCTCGCTCTCATATCAACAAGCCATTTCTGATATTATATGTAATAATATCTATACCTATATGCTAAAGCTTGTAATAAAGGAATTGAAATATTTTTCTGAGTAAACATATAAGTTAGAATTGAAACTCATCATTTATCGGTGAGTAGTTATTTTCGAAGAAATAGTTTGAGTAGCAGAGAGACACTAGCAGAGAATCCAGTTTCTGTGACTCCTAGTTCACAATTCTTTTTACTGAGGGTCTCCCACACAGATGCTAAAATTATATCTTAGGAATTTTTAAACTTCCAAGATTAGAGACTTGCAAGGTTGAAGTTTTTCATAAACTAGTTTAAATGAAAATAAATATAAATTAAAATGTGATTGGAAATGAGTCAGGAGCCCAAATTTATAGCTTCTAGGATTCTACCTAATTAAAAAGTTAATTATAATGTGATTATGAATGAAAGTTTTTTTGCTCATTATATAAAATACGTACATATTTATAAGCTCATAGAAAGTGCTTTCACATTCATTTTTCTTATGTCTACAATACCTAATCACACTGTCATGCTTTATAATAGAGTTAATAATTGGGAAAATCTACCTAAATCTAGCAAATGTTCAAATAGAACAAAATCAAGCCCCATGAAGCATGGAGGCCCCTTTTACAGGTGCTGGCGAAAACTGAAGCTGGATTTGGCTAATTAATGTGCTTTTCACTATTAAAAATCTATCGTTGTATTAATGGAGTATAGGCAATTACTGGTAGAGGGGACAGCTTTGTTTTACTGGAGGACAAGGAGAAGCCCGGCTCTCCAGGGAGCCTCTTGTGTCTGGACCCAGCCACACACAAGAGGCTCCCTCATAGCCAGCCCATCGTACGTGTCTCACATCAGTATTTCCACAAGCGTCCTCGTCTTCATCTTAAAAATAGGAAAAATGAATGCCTGTGCCATAAATTAGTGAAGGTGACGGTTTCTGCAAAGCACCTAACACATGGCCAAGATAAATGTCAGGTATTACTGTCAGCATTATTGTCATGGCCGCTATGTTTTAATACACGATTAGAGAACAAAATACAACAATTTTTCCCACTGCGGCACGAGTTCGATCCCCGCCCCGGAGGTGACCCACAGGGCGCGGCAGACCTCTCCTGACCGCCCACTGCTCCCCTCAGCAGTGGACTTTGTCAGTCTGCCTGTTCTGCTCCCCGCTCTGTCTCTGGTGAAGCCTCTCACCCTCCGCATCTCTGGCCTGTACCCCAGTTCTGTACGAATAAATAAATAAATCTTACCAAAAAGGTCGATAATTCTGTCACCGTTACCTTTCGCCCGACCTTAGACGGCTGCAGGGCTCTCCTCATGGCTGTCTTCCTTCTCGCCTGTTGTCCCCTTAGTCCGTTCCTGTTGTAAGTGGTCTTCTTTCCTCTGGCGTTCCAACTCAGAGGCCACTGAAGGCAATTCAGACTATGACAAGACTTATTTAGAAAACTATTTTAACCCCCTGGAAAGGGCACATGTTTTCCCAGATGATGCTAACGCCCTCGGGAGGCTGAAATACAGCAGCCAGAATGGTGTCTGGTGCCTCCAACAGAGCCCGCTGTAGCGACCTCCCGGTTTAAGGTTGTGGTTCGCCTGCTGCCCTCCAAACGGGGATTTCATCTGTTTTTCTGAAGGTATTCTGTGGTTGCGTCAGCTGTTCCCGATGTTCTCCACAAGAAGCTGCTGTGTTGCTTCAGGGAGTCCTTCCTCAGTCTGCTTTTCTGAAGTCTGGAGACATTTTTGAGAATTTACCCCCAAAGGAGATGTTGAACTGTCTGGTGATGACTAGTCCGAATCTTATTTAGCTGATATCCGTCAGCTGCTTTATCAATCTACAGAGCTATAATGGACGCAAAAGAATTTGAGATATATTAATGAGGTCGCAGATTTTCACAATTGCTGAGATAAGAGTTGGAGAAGGAAGGAAAAAATACGTATACTTCCACTCAAGGGAAAACATTTAACACTAGCTCTGAGCAGTGGTAGAGGAAAGATTGTCTGCTCTGTAGCTCTAGATAAAACTCTATCTTTTTCTTGGCCCTAGATTTGAAAACCAGTATTAGAAATAATTGATGGTAAGCCTTCAGTTACTAAAAGTTTCACTATACTTTAAAGAGAACTTGAATCCAAAAAGTGTTTGTGTCAAAGGCTTATTTTAAAATAAAGCTTGGTAAAGATCCTGAATGTTACAGAATTGGATCAATCTCATATCTCCCACCAAGTAGTGTTGAGGCCCCAAGGCAAAATATAATAAGAAGAAAATCAAAGTAATAAAAAACTGCAGTCTATTCCATTATTAGAAAATAGCATCCATTTTAGAAATATTTTCAACGAGTAAAAATGATTTTCTGCGTAAGTCTGTGTTAACCAGACAATCTAATCAGCCTCATTCTACGGCTTCAGTCAAAGTTATAACTACAATTTCAATCTATCTGCAACTCCAGTTGCTAGAAGCTGCCTAGAGCAACATCCTGAGAGATATTTTAAGGTCATGGCCATATTAAAAAAAAAAAAAAATGTGACTGATTATCATTGCCTGTTGGCCATAGAGTGGGGAGTGAAATCCTATTCTTGTCATCCTGGCTAGAACATTTCTCTCAAGCCAGAGCAGAACTGGGATCCTTGGGCTAATAAATAAAACACTGACTAGCATGAGGGTATGATCATTTTCATAACCTATTCTGCCTCATTACATTTGTGCATCCTAGATTGTGACCCGAGGAAAATCATTCCATCAAAATACCTGGGGGGGGGGGGGTTAGTATATTAGAATCCCAAGCACATTTTAACAAATTTAGTGGTCTCTGAGGGAGCTCAATCTCAATAGCATGCCTTGTCCTGAATGAATTGCCAATTCTGAAAAAGAGTAGCAGGTGGAGGCTAGCTGATCACCTTGTTGATCAAGAGAGAGTAAATTAAGGAGCTTGCTTAGCTTTAAATCAAATGATCTTCCCGGTCCTCCCAGAATTCGCAGGTTTAGCACCCACACAGAGCCATCACTGGACTATGGCAAATTTGGACATGAAGATTGCTGAGGGTGGGGTAGCTCTCCCCCAAATAAGCAGAAAACCAAGATGAATATTCTTCCTTATCTTCCAATCAGGTAATTCACTCTTCCTCCCCCCAGGCAGCATGAGTAAGGTCTGCACAATGGCAAAGTTGGATCACACCGGAATCACACACAAAAAGCACAAAATAGACTAAGATCTCCTGATTAAAGGGGAAGAGCAATGGAGTTATTACCACCCAGATTTCAAACTATACTATAAATCTATAATAATGGAACAGCCTAATATTGGAGCAAAAACAGACATACACACCAATGAAATCAAGTTGGAAGTTCCAGAAACAAAACTAATCTATGACAAAGGAGCAAAACTATTAACATTGGAACAAGGAAAGTCTGTCCAAATAAATGGTGCTGAGAAAACTGGAGTGCCACTTGCAAAAGAACAAAACCAGACTACTCTTTCACTCCAAACACAAAAATCAGCTCAAAAATGGATATAAGACTTACATGTAGCACTGGAAACCACAGACTATATGGAAGAAAGCAGGCAAGACTCCATGACATAAATCTCAGAAACATTGTTGAGGACGCCTCTCCAGAAGCAAGGAAAATGGAGAAGAAAATAGCTGGGATTATATCAAACTACAATAAAAAAAAAAAAAGAGTAAGGGAAATTGAAGGGAGAGTCTGCTAAATGGGAGAAAATATTTGCACACACTACAACTGATAAGGCATTAATGTGTCTTTTGAGTTACAGCGATGCCCTTGGAGAACTTAAAGAAAAAACATATTTTCCTCCTCCTCATAATCTAGCTCTTGGTAAATCCTTTTGACTTTTTCTCCTTCTCTACTTCACTCCTTAAATTTCACCACACTGCCCTCCTTATTCTTCTAAATTCTGGTCCCATTGCTGCCTTAATTTTTCTTGACTGCTCCCAAATGCGGAGATTTACTGAGGGGCTGGACAAGGGCAGTCAAACATCAGGCCTCGCATCCAGGGGTGATAGGCGGTCACACACTGGGCCTCGCATCCAACTAACGGGGACCCTGCACCCGGGATGGGACTAGCTGAAGGTGATAAAGAACTGGGCCCCACATCCAAGTTTGATAACGAACTGGGCCTCACATCAAGGGACACAGCGATGAGTCGCCCCTTTGGGATCTGAGCTTAGAATCTATATCAGAGCCCCCTCCCCCTATGGGGGGGCAGTAGCTGCGGACCCCACCTTAGGGGCTCGTCTCAGCTGCTGTCCGGGAGCAATAAACGCTGCTCGCTCAGCCTTTCTGCCTCCCGCCTTCCTTTCTTGCGGCCAGTCCCAAAACACTTTCCAGCACTTGAACAGAGCTCATCACAGATTGGCTCTCCATAATTCTAATTTTAATGGGAAATGAATGTGACCCAGAATCGTAAGATGGATTATGTCCTGAACTGTGATCCAAACAACATGGTTAAGTTATGATTGTGGCTTTTAGAACAAGCTAATGATAAGAGAATGCATTATTATGGCAGTGAACTGTGCTAGTTTGTCGAGCCTTTACTGTCTTGATCCATTGAAAATATTATTTGAGATGTGGGAAGAAAATTGTGTTCCCTGCAACTGCCTGGATGTTTGGTTTTGAAAATTGGAAGAGGTGATGGAGCATAATGATTAAGAAAAGCTAGTCAATCATCAGACTACGCACTCTTAATGAAATCTGGGCCCCATCACACCTATTCCTTGGACAAATTAATAAAACTGAATATTTTTCAGTTTCCTCATGAAAAAAAATGATAGTTACCTACTCTTGAGAATTATTGTAATATTATATTCAGTAAAACTTACCAAAATGCCTGGCAAAAAAAATAGTAATAATAATAGTGATTGTTATGCAGTAATAATTACTAGTTTGCCAATGTCAAAAGGTAAAAACTGCCGTAAATGCCTACCTGTTCTGCCCTTAAGCCATGAGCATTTTAGCCGTGTTGTTTTCCCTCACTTCCTTCCTCTGAGGTGCTTGGACTCTCTGAAGACAGTGTCAGAGACTTTACATCAACAAACTGCTTCTTTGTTCACATCTCATCAAAATGGCAAAACATCAAAAAGCAGGTTCATTGAGTTCTATTTATCTTTCTTCTTTTTTCCTTCATCGCTTTGGCCTTCTTTCTCTTCTCTTTGGTCCTTCCTCATCGGGGCAAGTATCTGGAAATACTGAGTAAGGAAAACTGTGCCTTCCTGTCACCCTAGGCTTCCTTGGTGGCGCGGGCTGTCTGGTGGAGTGTAGACTGAGGAGGAGACTGCCTTCAGGCTTCAACTGTGAAACACTCCACATTTTTCTCTAGACAAGATTGGCCCTCTGTCTAAGCCGGCCTCTTTATCTTTCCTTCCTTAGCATCGCAATCAAAGTGTGATTCTGGGAAACTTCTTAAAGGCCCAGACCTTCCTCTATTGTGAAATGTATATGAACTCAGAGAAACATGAGTTGAGGGCCGTGACATTCTCTCTAGCTGGCCGCTGCCTGGCCAACGAGAGCCTTGCTCCTTCATCTCTAAAACTGAGACCAATCTTGCTCAGTAAAGTTGCTTCTCCATGATGCTGAGTAACATTGCTTGTGAAAATATTTTAGACTGTTACATACAAAGAAAGGCCAGTAGTTATAGTTATCACACATCCTTTATTGCTAACGTATCACTCAATACGAAAACCATAGTCTTTCTTCTCTTAAAACATTTATAAGGCTGTAAAAAATGACACTTAAGCCTGAACTTCCTAGATTTATAGAACTAGTGATCCGAGGTTGTCTATGCAAATCTTCATCATGTTCTCTGCAGTTGTTTTCTTTGAAAGTTAAATTAAAACTTAATGCAAAACAAAGAAACCCAATTAAAAATGAGCAGAAGGCCTGAGGGGATATTTATTTCTTGAAAGAAAACAGGCAGCTGGCATATAGGCACATCAACAACTGCTTATCATCACTATCAGGAAATGCAAATCAGAACCAAGGCAGGGTACCCTGCTTGATGTTAGCCGGGATGTGGAGAAGAAGGAACTTTCCTGCTTTGTTGGTGGGAATGTAGACTAGTTCAGTCTCCATGAAAAATAGCGTGGTCGCTCCTCAAAATATTAATAGTTTATCTACCATATTAGTCAGCAATTCTGTTCTTAGGTATCTTCATAAATAATACAGAAACACTAATTCAAAGGGATATATATATGCTGTGCTCCTATGTTTATTGCAGCTCTATTTATAATAGCAAGTTTACCTTAAGTGCCCAATGACAGCTGAATGAGCTAAAAAGATGTAATGTATATATAGTGAATTATATATGTATATGTTTATATATATACATGTATATAAATATGTATGTTCGTACATACTCAATCTTTTTTAAGTTAATGGAATACTACTCAGTGATAAAAAATATATGAACTCTTTCCATTTGTGATCCCATGAGTGGAACCTGAAGGGATAATGCTAAACAAAACAAGTACCAAGACAAGTGGAAAAAGTGGAATATAGAGAGACAAGAGTAAGACTCTAAACTAAAAATAAACACTGGAAATCTGAGTGTAAAACTAAAGCTGTTGAGGAAAAGGGTGGACCAGAAAGGGAGGGGCTTAAATGGCTGTGAGAGGGGACTGCTGGGCCTTTGTGGTGAATTTGTGTGGCAACATTTTCCTGGAAAGGTGGGATTCCATTTTTCTGATCAGATACCCTGTGAAAATCAATGTTACCTTAATAAAAAAGATTATTAAAAAGTTAATGCAAGTAAAACATCCATTGACAAAAAATAAGAAAATATTTGAAAACTGAAAGCAGCATATTAAAAAAAAAGGAAGACAGCTTCCAGAGGAACCCCACTGGTAATGTTGGCCGAAATTGAGTATCACAGCAAATCAAGACAGCAATAGATGATGCTTTTCATTTTAAAAAAAGTGAATCTATAAATACCTAATAACAAAATTGAAATTATAGAAAACTTTAAAACAGTTGATAAGAACTGGAAAAGGATTTCCTAACAGAAGAGTAACAAACTAATAAGTATAGAAGAAATGATGTAAAATAATTTACCAAAAAAAGCCCATCAATAACCAGAAATGGATGAATACCTGATCTGTGAGTGGAATGTTGGTGAATAGAATATTATTTAGGCCATCTAAAAGTCTTCTTTACTGGTTATTCATTAATTATAGAGGAGACTAACAGTGCTATTTGAAGGGGAAATCTGTCATAAACCTTCTTAGTAAGAAACCAAACTTAACATCACCAGTAAGGATATAACTCAGTATTATGTGCCTCTGCCTGTGATGTGCAGGATACTGCTGTGGAGTGTTCTTGCCAAAAATATAGTCTAAATCTAATCAGAAGTCAACAAGCAAATCAAGCCCAGGGATATTTGGCAAAACTACTAGCCTCGACTTTTTCTCAAATGTCAACCTCATGATGAACAAGCAAAACACAACAAAAAAAGGCTAGAGAAGTCTCCAAAACTAAAGGAAACTAAAGAGACTTGAAAACGAAATGCAGTAGGCAAATATCAATTGCATATTGAATGCTAAGCAGAAAAACCTAGATAAAGGACATTGTTGGAACAACAGGCAATTTGAAATTTAGATGGTATGTATGCATTAATGTTAAATTTCCTGTGTGAGAATGTGTATTTTGGGTTTTTTTTAGAAGCATGGCCTTCTTCTTAGAAATGCATGTTTAAGATGCAGAGATAAACTCTCGTGATATTTATAACTTACTTTCAAGTAGCATACTAAAAGTTGTGTGTATACGCATACTTATGCATACACAATACTCTTGCAGTGAATATACTTATTCACTCTATTCTGCTTGCAACTTTCTAGGCTTTGAATTTTTTTCAAGATAAATAAAGTGCAGAATATTATTAAAGCAAATCCCTTCTTTTTTTTTGTAGTGGTCATCAGCATCTGTCCTTATGCCCGAGTGAGAATTATTGTATACTGCTAACCAGCCCGGCTTTGCTATTACCCTGTCTGCTCTCTTTCACCAGTAAATTCATCCTGACCCACATTCTTAGATCAAAATGAAACATATACCTCATTTGAATTCAAGCAAACCCATGCCAGTCTGTATCAACTCTCCCTGTTCAGAGGGAGCCAGTGAACCCACCACGTGGGTAACAGGCCATCTTCTACTTTACTGGAGACCCTGGGTCTATCTAAACTTTTTTCTTGTGCACCTGCACTTTAATTACGAACAAGGGTATACGATCTGCATGATTTTACATTGAATGCAAATCTAATTGTATTGATGAGCTGAGGCCATCTGTTCAGCTTCATTGATTGATGTGAGCAGATAGCCACAATCTAAGGAATGAAAGTCAGTAAACCTACTACTAAGTAGCCACAGAGATCATCAAATTGTAGTAAATGAGCCTTGATGCTAGCTACAGAGGAAAGATCACGTTCACTCTGAAGATGTCATGTAGATTACAGTTTATAAGATTCATTATAACAGATATTTGTTATGATGCACTCCTGAAATCTATTCATTGCATAATGCAATGTTGCTTCAATAAATTTCGTTTCTCAAAAGCAAGGACCAATATACTAAATAGTAAATGCTATGACTATGTTATTATGATAGCCACAAAAAGGTCCATAAAATTATGAAGTGCCAAAATGTCATAAAAGGTTATGTATTGTACAACCCCATTTTTCTAACAAAAAAAATTGATCAAATAGTAACTACAGGTATTTTTATATAAAATTAAAATGGATTTTCTTGTGGGGAAAAAGACTCCTGTGAGCCAGGATAGGTAGGGTCTTTGTACAAACTCTGCTATATTAGTTTAGAAATCAGAGGGTTTTTACAAATTACAGATTAAGATGATGTTTCTTTTAAAAAAGAAAAAAGTGGCCCTCCCTGGTGGCGCAGTGGGTTAAAGCACAGCACGAAGAAGCTAAAGCCACTTGCACATGAGTTCGATTCTGCCTGCCCCGGAGGTGACCCGCATGGCGTGGCAGACCTCTCCTGACCCGGCCGCTGCTCCCCTCAGCAGTGTACTTCGTCGATCTGCCTGTTCTATTCCCCACTCTGTCTCTGGTGAATCCTCTCACCCTCCACACCTCTGGCTTGTACCCCAGTTCTATATGAATAAATAAATAAATTTAAAAAAAAAAGAAAAGAAAAAAGTCTCTTAATTAGTGCACACATTGAACAAAACATTTCATGTAGATTCTCTCTCCTGATCTTTGTAATAACTCCTCCCAAAGTGGGAACAGACTTAAAGTGGCCAGTCAATGTCCAAGGCTGCATGGCCAGGTTACTGGAGTCTCTAGCAGGGGGAACTTGTCTCACCCCAAATCCCTTTCTCTTGAACTATTGTCTACACTAATATGAAAATCAAATATGAAAGGTGCGTTATTTTATAAAAATTCTTCTTTACCAACTCACACATCCCTCTCCCTCACACACACACACCATGTTTTAAAGTTAGAAAATACAGAAACTATCTCTGAGTAGTTCATTAGAAGAAAATTGGCTATTTCTTGTAAAGGTATAATGTTGTGGTGGGGTTGAAAGGGAAAGTTTGATGACCACATTAACTTTGGAATATAAATACATGCTATTAATACAAGCAGCTGGAATTCTACTTAATGATTTTTTTTCTCATGTTAGTTCTCCCTAGGCCTCTTGGACACAGTTCACATCATTTACAGTGTCTCTCGAAATACCAGGAGAGGCTTATAAAAATATTTTTGCTTTATTATGTCTTTGTGCAGTCAGCTTTCCCCTTTGTTAGTAGGTGTTAGAAGTAGTGCTGCAGTCTTGGAGCATAGATCTTTTAGAGATGGTAAGTAGGCATTCCAGGGACTTGCACAAAGGTGAATTTTAATAAGGTCTGCCTACACGTTTCCTAGCTTGAAAAGTCAGAGAACAGCAAAGGCTGTAAGAGACTAGAAAAGAGATCTGCATGCATGCTAATTAGACCAGGCCTCTGGAGAGTTGCCAGCTGTTGGTTGATAAAAGAAATAAAATGATAGATTACAGATAGAAGCCGTTTCAAAGCTGATTTTAGATTTTATCTGGCAGGGCAGCTGAAACAGGAACAGCGTCACAGGAGCAATTAAAATCGCCATGTGAAGGACAAGGAGGCAGGTGCAGTAATGGGCCAGTGCTCACTGTCCAGGCATAAATGTGGTCCCCAGATCTTGGTGTTCTGTTTTTTAATTTTTCACATAAATCCATACTTTGCTTTGCTATTTAATGAAAAGTCAGGTAACTACAACTCTTGTTTCTTGACTTCCAGAGAATTCACTTCCCTCTGCTGATTCTTCTCTATGTCCTTCATCTGCTCCATTTTCTTTGTCAACCAGAAGTGCTGAGATACTGCCTGTGCCTGGCTTTGACCCAATTCTCCTTTCTTGAAAATCTTTCTTGATTATCTTACCCTCTTCTAAATCTTCAGTAATCAGAGAAATCTTATCAGAATGCGTGTTAAGTCCGAGATAACTCCTTTATGCTCTCAGTAACACACACCCCTTTGGCATTCCGTGGTACAGATTCTTTGGGAACTATGGACTCCCTTTTGGAACATTATTTTAAAAAACAAGTAGGTTTATGTCACTGTATCTGCTTTGGATGCTACAGGTTAAATGCCTACAAATGTGTATTTTCACATTCTGTCCATGAACGATACCTCAACAATCCTCCACCAAGTTCTCTTGGCCCTTCCTTTCCCTATCCCTCCTCTGATTACCTCCATTTTGAAGTCAGATGTTAAGAGTTTATTACTATTGGTTTGGTCTTAACTGACCTTTGATATGTTTCTCTATATTTCATACATACAGTGAGAACATCTGGTATTTGCTTTCTTCTGTATGACTCATTTTGTTTAGCGTTATCCTCTCCAATTCTACCCATGTTACAAATGACAAAGTTTTTTTTTTTTTTTTTTTTGATAGCTGGGAGGCATTCTACCCTATACATATGCCACTTTTTTTCTGATCAACTCTGTTGCTAAGCACTTAGGCTGTTTCTATGACTTAACCGTTATAAATAGGGCTACGATGACCATGAAAGGACACATACCCCTTTAATTAATGTTTCATTCTTTGGGTAGATGCAATTGCTGGGCATTATGTTACATTGATTTTAATAGTTTGAGAAACACCCACTTACTGTTTTCCACAGTGGCTCAACTAGTTTGCATCTCTACCTACAACATAGAAGGGATTCCTTTCTGCACGTCCTCACACATATTTGTTGTTTCTGGACTTTATGACGTGGTTCATTCTCACATGTGAGCTTGTATCTAATTGTGATTTTGATTTGCATTTCTTTGATGATAAGTAATGATGAGCAGATTTGTGTCTATTGACCACCAATATGTCTTCTTTGGAGTATTATCTGTGTAGCCCTTCTACCCATTTTTTAATTGGGTGAATTCATTTTGTTGAGTTGCATTAGTTCTCTCTTTATTCTGTGGATCAGCACATTGTCAGATGTGTTATCTGTAAAGATTTTCTCTAACTTAGTACTGTGTCTTTTTGTTCTACTGGTAGTTTCTTTATCTGTGCAGAAATTTATAGTTTGATGTAAGCTCATTTGTTTGTTCTCACTGTCACTGGAGATGGATCCCCAAAGAAGTTTCTGAAGCTGATGTTGTAGAGTTTTATTCTTCAATGTGTTTTCTAGTTTCAGCCTATATCCATGTTTTTAGTCTATTTTGACTTGATTTTTGTGTGAAGTGCATGGTATTGACCTAACTTCATTCTTTTGTATGTGGTAGCCCAGTTTTTCCCAACACCATTAGTTTTAGTGGGTCTTCTTTCTCCAGTGTAAATTCTTGCTTTCTTGAACACAGATTAACTGTCCATTAATGCGTGGTAGTTGGTCTGTGGATATCCTTTTGTTCCACTACCATACTGTTTTCATTCCTATAACTTTATAGTATATATTAATGTCTGGGAGTATGATATCACCACTTATCCTCCAATAGTCAGATTCCTTTGGCTATTCAGGGTCTTTTGTGGTTCCATATGAAATTCAGTGTTATTTGTTCTATTCAGTTGAATAATTGAAGACGATATGAATTTCCTTAAATATGTATACTGCTTAAGGTAAGATAGCCTTTTTGACAATGTTGATTCTTTCAGTTCATGAGCTAGTTGGGAATATCATTCCCTTTCCTTGTGTCTTTTTAAATTTATTTTAACAATATCTTACTGTTTTCATTGTATAGATCCTTCACCTCCTTTGTTGCATTTATTCCAAAGCATTTAATTATTTTTGTCATAATTGTGAGTTGGAGGTTCTTTCTCTTCTGGATTTCTTTCTCTTCATATGTGCTACTTGCATATAGAAATACAACTGATTCTTGCAGATTGATTTTGTACGCCACCATTTTACTGAGTTGATTTATTAACTAAATTAGTTTTTTATTGAGGCAACTATGGTTTACATCATTATTTGTCTAAGAGAAGCATAGAATCTCCCCTTTCAGGTGCTGTCAACACACCACACTCATCACACAACAATAGTCCGCCATCATAGTTCATTTTGTTCTCTCCCCACCTTGTTTCTGTCCTTTCCCCACTTTCCCTCTGACAATCTTGGCTCTAAAAAGGAGGTGAAGGAATTTTACAAGAAAAACTATAAAACACTGTTAAAAGAAATAGAAAAAAGCAGGGCAAGATACACCCTGCTAATGGGTTGGAAGAATCAATATTGTCAAAAATGGCCATAGATCAAAGCTTAAGAGTACCTGTTCTAAAGATTTCCAAAACCATTGGCTTCCTACATTATTGTATACCTATCTGAAGCTGGAGAGTTTGATATGTATGGAAGATAGTGCAAAGTCATCTACTAGTATATTATTATTCTACAAACCCCTCATGCCAACCATTGTATTTTAGCTTTGTTTATTGGAGGGATTTTTTTGTTTGATTTTAAATATATTCATTAATTTCACAGTAGGCTAAAACTGCTAATTATCCAACCTGCTTCCTTTTCACTATGTCTTGCTTCTGTTAGCATAGATAATTGAGTGTAAATATGGCTAGAAATCCAACTTTAACCTCTGTCTTTTGCCTTCAACAGTTTTCTATTAGATTTAAAAATCTCTCCAACTTGGCTTCCCTCTTATCTGTCTTATCTCTTATCTTTTGTCTTTAAGAGTCCCTTCTTAATCTTCAGATGTATTTTGCACACTACCAAACATAAAAGATATACATTCCTCCCAAATTAGATTTGGGGCAGGTTTTATCTTGGTTTCCTTGGCTAATTTCTCCCAATCCACAGTCTATGTTCCTTGGCAATTTTAATGCTTCTGTTTTCTTTTTTCCTGATTTTATTGAAATTTGGCAGATATTTTTTGCTCTGAGCATATGGTAGGCACTGGGCTGCAAGAGTAAACCAACACCGCAGTATCAAGACACCCTATAATTAATCAAGGAAAATTATCCTTGAATACATCATCTCTAGCATGATAGGCAAGATGAAAAGGGAATAACAGATCACTGGAAGTAGATAATAAGGAAGATGTAACCTAGTTTGGGTGCATAGGGAAGAACCTCTCAGAAAAAAAAAAATCATGTTTAAAGTGGGACTTTAAAAGTTAATTAGCAATTGCTCAATAAGCAGAGTAGAAATTGACTCTGTATTAATGCTCTTGAAATGCCAAAGTTAGAGTAGCTTTGGTGTAAAATTCAGGGGGCCATATGAGTGCCGTGGAACTGTGGAGAAGTCGGGTCAGACTGGTCAACACTTGTCAAGCACATTGGGAGAGTAGGAGAGAACGTCATCAGGAGGACTCTGGCACTGAACAGATTGTTCAGATTTATATTTTTAAAGGATGACCCAAAATGTAACATAGAAAGTGGCTTGAAGAGGATTAAGAATGGTACCCAGGGAGGATACAATCGTAAGTGTTTATAGTAGCCCTGTCAGGAGACAACCTGATGGCCCTTTAAGAAAGTCGAGTTGCTGTTTACTCATGACTGTTTCTTCTTCCTCTACTGCTCCTAGCCATCACACACTAAATCTTGAAAAATATGTGTTCTAAAACAAGCAGGTTTTTAGAACTTCCTCTATGCCTTCAGCCGGGAAGCCTCAAGAGAGGTGTTAACCAGCAATAATAGCACTTACTAAGTCCTAATACATATCCACCAGCACTGTGATAGAAAATGGAGAAATACAGAAATGTGTGCCATGGAGTAATGTCTTCTATAATGATTGCTTATATTTCTAGAAGCAAATCTTGTGTAGCAAATTCTGAATTTTTCACCAAAAACCAGTTTCTAACTGAACACTAGGGGCATACACGGTGGTTTTCTATAATAAGTGTTAATTATGGAAGAACAATGTATCAACTCTCAAAAACACAGCAAAATTTCAAAGTAGAAGAGGCCTCTGATGAGGAAGTGTACGTTATCAGTAATGTCTAATTAAGAAACAGTGCTTTTCTGATGTGTCTGTGTGCATGTATGAAGATCCACGGCTTCAAATTTGACGAGATTCTTTTTGTTTGTTTTTCAAAATCTTTTCTAAGAATTGCCCTGGTGGAGAATATCCCTGAGGGCCTTAACTATTCAGAAAATGCACCATTTCACTTATCACTTTTCCAAGGCTGGATGAACTTACTCAACATGGCCAAAAAGTCTGTGGACATAGTGTCTTCTCACTGGGACCTCAACCACAGCCATCCGTCAGCATGCCAGGTAAGCTGCACCCTCTCCTGTGTGTGTGACGAAGTACACTTTACATACCTTAGCATGTCCGCCCTCCACTCCAGAAGCTCACTTTTTTTTAATCCTATAATGAACAACTATAGACCAGAGACATCGTATGGGGGTGGAGTGGGGAATGGGATCAAAAATGGGGTGGGGGGTCCGTGGGACTCTGGTGATGGCACACGGGTCCTTGGTGATGGGAAGCCCACGGACTGAGATGGGAAGAGGCACAAAATGATGCAAAAATAAGCTATTCTATATTTTTTGATTTTTAAAAAGCTCATATTTTCAGTCTGTCTTCACCATGATAAATGTAGACCACTACAGATATGTACATGTGCCTTTGCTAATCTGTCACTCAGATGCTGCTAGAATGCCAAGATTTCAAGAGCAAAAATCATGTTTCATCCTTGTATACAATAGGTAGGTTCTAGAGGTTGTGTTGTTCTATAGGATAACTCCACGGGTCTACACTCACCTCACGGTCCCTGTGGATAGAATCACCCAGAATTCAGCCTTGTACAACCTGCATATTTGCAGTTCTAATTCTATAGCTTCTTGCGAAGGTATTTATTCAGTTAATTGGTGTCACAGTTTTTCTTTAAGATAATAGATCCAGAGCCAGCTTTTGTAATAATACTGGATTTTATTTCCCAGATAGTTAGTTGTACATTCTTGACTCTGTCATATTTGAATGAATGAATGAATTTGAAAGAAATGCACTGATTACAAGAACAACTTTTAGAAAAGTGACTAAATGATCTAAATGATTTAGGAATGAAATGTCCTCGAGAAATGCCATACTTACAGAAGGGAGTTTTCTACTTTGGTCAGGGACTCCAGGTGCTACACGCCTTGACATTGTTTGAAGCATATGAAGTTTCAAAAGTTTCTGGACTTTCCTATATAGACTATTCTCAGAGGGTGAAATTGTTGTGATTTTGATTTGCATTTCCCTGTTGTAAGGAGCAATGAGTATTTTTTCATGTGTCTATTGACCATTTGTGTTCTTTGAGAAGTGTCTATTTAGTTTTTCTTCTCATTTTTTTAAACTAACTTTTTTTTTAAAGTTGTATGTGTTCTTTGTGTATTTTGGATATCAGTGCCGTGTCAGATAAATGATGTACAAATATTTTATCCCATTCTGAAAGGTGATTTTTTTCTTGCTTTTATGATAGTTTCTTTTCCCTTATGGAAGCTTTTTAATTTGATGTGGACCTATTCGTCATGTCATCCTACTAATGTTTCTGGTTTCTATTTGTCAAATTAAATCATGCAGATGGTTTAATACTCCCATAATGAAATGGAAATTTCAATACAGATCTCTGAAAAATGAAACTCTAGCTGCACATTATCATCAAAAAAGCATTTGAAAAAAATCCAAATCTGCTACACTGTGAGCAATTTGTGTTAGTTATTTAGATTCTTCATTTTAACAAAGGATTTTTCTTTCAATTACTTTAATAAGGAGCCAATTTCCCCCCTCACATTGAGCCCTTTAAATAAAACTTAGTTGAGACAAGTATAAAATAGACGCCATTTTTCAGGAGCTCAAGTATTACAAAAGCTAAAAATAGACATGTCAAATGAAAAAAATCTAAACTTCCTCCTGACACCAGTATCTTTCATAGTTGCAGACCTCTCCCTCATGTCAAAATGAGGTTATTGTGGGATGAGCTTCAGAATACTTCTGAAAACATACAATGCTTATTGTTGAAGCCCTGAAAAAACCTTTAAGCAAAAATAAAAATTTCTTCTAATGAAGAAACTTTTATCTCTTACTCTCATTAAGTAAATTACTATAGAAGGTAATTTTTTACCTTGAGTTCCTCTCACTCAATTATTTTTAAAGTGGAGTTTGGAGTTTTAGTTACTTTTATTTCCTTGTCTTGTTTTTAAGATTTATTGTTATTTATTTATGTATAGTCGAACTAGGGTGTGGGCAGAGGTGTGGAAGGTGAGAGGACCACCAGAGACAGAGTGGGGGGCAGAACAGGCAGATCGACTGAAATATACTACTGAGGAGAACAGCGGGTGATTCAAGAGAGGTTTGCTGCGCCATGTGGTCAGCTCCCTGGCCGGGGATAGAACTTGTGCTGCAGTGGCTGCAGGTAACTTCATAGTTCAGTGCTTTAACCCATCATGCCATCAGGGAGAGCCCCTCAAGTTACTTTCTATCTTCTATAGTACCCCAACAGCTGAGACTCCTTCTATAAATATGCTGCTCCTAGATTAATTCCATGTTATTTCTTGACCCATTTATGGCATGGTGAGCTTATTCATTTCTCTTCATCTGCCCCTAACTGGGATAACTATTCTCATACCCAGGGGGTGCATAATTGTGATAACCATCATTAAGCAAGTTCTTAATGATTAACAGTTCAGAATAATTAAATCCCTCCACGTGATAGATAGCCTGCCTGCCACAGAGAGATACTCTGCTGGTAGCTAGAGTGTAATACTTGCTGCTTACTGCCAACAAGTGGATACTCTCAACTAAAGGCCTAGACCTCTGACACTACAGGCTCAGGACTGATCATGATCTCAGGATAATCTAATGGCCATCATCTTCCAGCTGTGGATAAGGAGTTCTGTATTTCACAGGCCTGTTGGACACTGGCTTCCATCACCAACTCCAGCTTCCCCCGTTAGTCCATACCTAACCATCGAGCTCATCACTAAGATTTCTCACAACTGCTCGAGATGCTTCTACTGTGTAGACCTCTGTTGACCCTACTCTCTCTATCTCTGGCCACAATCACTTTCGTGAAACCACACAGTAGACTTCTCATTACTTTTTCAGCCTTCAGTCTTGCCTACACTAATTTTTCTCCAAATTGTTTTCAGTTTTCTTTCAGAACAGAGTTCAGTTATGTCCTTCTGTGGGTAAACTCTTCGGAGATTCACATTGCTTCCCCAGAGGACAGCCAGACCCTTCATTCCAACTTACAAAGTGTGTCATGATATGCCCCAACTTAACGTTCTGTCACAGGTTTCCAGTGAAAACAATCTTTCCTCCCCTCTTCCTTTGGGGAACTTCCCCTGAGTGCATTGGCCTGGCTTCTTGTGGCCCTACTGTGTTTTTCTCTAAATCTACAATTCCTCCACCTTGACATCGGACTAATTAAGCTTTATCTACTTATTTATAATTTATCGCCAGCATTATTAAGGCCCCTGCCTCAGAGCCAGAAGCTAATAATTGTATTAAAGCATGTGAACCCTTTTTGTGTGTGAAAGGGGAAACCGCAAACAACTGTTGTATAGATGTAATGACGATGAGCCTGGGCTCTGGAAATCTGGGTTCTCCAGACATCATCAAGTTTTCAAATGCGTGTGACAAGGGAGGAGAGATAAAGCTGATAGTAATAACTCTGCCTGTGGGAGCACCCCAAAGCCCTTCCTGTGAGTCTTTCCTCACAACATAGGTGAGCCTTCTCCATAGTGACTTGAAATATATATTGACACTGAAATCACCAAATAAGCAACTCGCTTTTCCCCCCTAGCTCTCTCATCCATCCTATCCTGCCCTCTCTCCCTTTCTGCTTTCCACACTCCTCTCCCCTCTCTCCACCCCTCCTCCTCTCCTCCTTTCTTCCTCCTACCACATTTTTACAGAAGCAGTTTACAACAGCCTCATGTACTCACTCCGCATGTCACGGGAACCAGCTGGTTTGTGATGAGGCTACCTGCAGATTCTTGGGTGCAGAGTACTTGGTAATCCTCACTTTAGGTGACCCTTTTACGTTTAAGGATGCCTCCACGCATCCCTTCTCTTGCTATCATTTGGAACCTCAGCACAGGTCAACAAGCTCCTTTCTCCTTAACACTCCAAAGCCATAGGACGTTGGCGTCTCTCCGCTAAAACTCCATTGCAAGAATCAGTGCTATACAGCCACTTTTCCTTCTGTCTTTCTTCTAATCACCAAATTTTGTCGATATAGTCTTCATCAACAGCCATTCTAATCAAAATAAAGTAAACCTTTGCTGCTTGGGAGTCATTAGGACCAGAGCTCTGTTATCTGTCTGGTCCTCTAGGCTTTTGAGTTTGTGGCCAAATAGCGAACATGTGAAAAATCAATAAAAGAAGACCAGTTTCATTTTATGATTAGAGAGGGACCCATTAAAACACATAAGGGAAAGTAAGTAGAATAAATTTTCAACCCCCCACTTGTGATAATGTAATGACTGTGGATATGCCATTTTAGGTTAAATGAGAGATTGAAATTTATATCCTTGAAAAAAATTATAAGAAAAAAACCTTATTTGTATTTCTTCATTTCAGTATTTTAAGCTATGATACTTACGGATTGCTGAAGAGAGATGTAGCTGAATTCAATAAGACAAACTTAAAACAAGAAGGCAATTAGGCAAATCACCGAGAGAGCTAATTCCTCCCATAATTATAAGAACTCAAGGATACTTACTACTAACTCCTTTAATACTCACAAAACCTTTTAAAATAAAAGCTAATATTGTCTCTGTTTTACTAAGAAAGAAATGGAGATTAGTGAGATTAACCAATCATTTGTAAATTGAAAAAGCAGCCGGAATCCTGTCTCTCTGGGGCCAAACACAACTATTTAATATTGCTATCTCTTCGTGTATAAGCTTCAGAGTTCATGAAAGAGTAACAGAAAGGTAGATTTTCACGTGGAAATAATTCATTGGAATTATTATTGCAATAATTGTTGAATTGCACAATGCCAAAAAATGTAATTGTGTTCATATTGCTAATTATATTCATTCTATAAACTTTTGTGAAGAATCTTCCATGAATACCAATTGCTGAGCTACTTGCCTTTAATTTGAATGCATGGTTTTAGTTTTTAATAAGCCTATTTATACCTATTTAAAAGGCAATCTTTCAGATTACTAACTTTCTTTGTTTCTGAATATCTTTTCTAGGGTCAACGACTTTTTGAAAAGTTGCTTCAACTGACTTCACAAAACATTGAAATCAAGCTAGTGAGTGATGTAACAGCTGATTCAAAGGTATTAGAAGCCTTGAAATTAAAGGGTAAGGCCAAGGTTGATATGCTCTTCTACCACTGGGTATTCTGATATAATACCTTTAATTCCACTTACAGTCATTCCCTTATCACAGTGGAGTTGTTTTATTTTTTAAGCGACAATAAA
This sequence comes from Condylura cristata, assembly GCF_000260355.1. NCBI lineage: Eukaryota > Metazoa > Chordata > Mammalia > Eulipotyphla > Talpidae > Condylura > Condylura cristata. The sequence goes on from NW_004567130.1 coordinate 24,667,375, forward strand.
AGAAGATTTTTTTATTCAAAAGTATAACTGGAAGTAGGTGTGCTTACAACCATTATTGTGACATGCTTTTTTAAAAAATGCAATCACTCCTTTGCAGGAGGTAGACACATCTCTCAACTAGGAGACCTAATTTTGACTATATGCTCTTGAAATACAATCCATGATTTACAGGATTAGGCAGAAACAGGCAAACTCACCTGGTAGATTCCCTATAAAGGAGTCAAAATTCCGTTTGTGGCCACCACACTTTGAATTACCAGGTCCACCTTAGCAATGTGCCAGCTGTGGGCTTCTCCATCAGTGGCACTGGCTTGTCAATGGTGCCACAGCTGTTGCAGATTTTGGGGTAATTTTTTCAACAAAGTTATCTACTCGGACCTGGGAATTCATGCTTCTTTATTTTTTGCAACTTTGTATATCCACTATAGGCAAGTTGTAGAAAATGTAGTCTGAGAATTTTCTTCAGAATTAGTTTGGTAAAATGAGTGGATGACATCTTCAACTTGTTCAACAAAACTTTATATATGTGTGTGTGTATACATACATACATACATACATACATATACATGTGTGTGTATATATATATATATGTGTGTGTGTGTGTGTATTTATATAAATCATTCTTCCTCTGTGCAATATATATTTGCTCTTCTCAGGTGTAGTCCCCATAACCAACTCACCCGGGCACCATCACCATAGTCCCTGAGTTCTTTCCTCCCTGTTTTGATCTAAAAAATCAGTCCACTTCATCAAGCATGACATGATGAAGTTTAGAAAAGTCTGATTAACCAACCCGCTGGTAATCTCTGATATGACCAGACATCCCAACCAAGATTGTCAAACATCGGCTTTCTCAATTCCCTTGTAGAAGCCAGAACAAGTACTTTTGCTGAGTGGCTCTGAAATAAAAAAGTCTCTCGATTTCTTTGGAGCCTTTCCATCGAGGGAATAACAATAAAAAGAAAAATAAGTCTTTTTTGTTCCTATTCTTGAGCAATTAAATCTTTTCCTTCATATCAGGAGTAGAGGTTTTAATTTAATTAGGAAAGAAGTATGTTATCTCTTGACCTTTTCAGAAGCTCTATACTCTCTTCAGAAAAAAGGAAGTTGGAAAAAACTCCTTTCACGTGTTAGGTTTCTTTAGTTTATTATCATTTGATTTTTGAAAAAATAAGGATGACAATGACTGATTTTTTTTTTCATTTTTCATTAATATCTCATTGGACACATCTGTTTTCCTTGACTTGTAAGATATAGAAAACACATCTGATCCTTCTGTGTCTCCATTTGGCTAGCCTCTTTCATGTTAATGTTTTGGGGTTTGGGGACGTCCAGGTCATCCGCAATACCATTTTCTCTCATTTCTGAGTTCTCATCCAAGTCGCAATGGTGGCTTGACATCCTTACGTCATTCAATGTCATGTAATGTATTTTTAGCTTATCTTGTTTAAACATTCATAACAGCCCTGAAGAGTAGTACCAGATAAGTAAACCCTTATCTGAAATTTTGATATTCATAAAGCTCTTTGCAGTTTTGCAGCTGAGGAAAACAGTTCTTAGAGATCAGCAGCTTGGTCATGTGGATTTCCTTTTGCCCCTCCTTCCTCTCACTCTTGGTCTCCTCCAAAGATGCTCCGGCTCCATAACTTCCCGCCATCGGAGCTTCTCAGGCATCATTCACAGCTGCCTCCCTCTGGACATGTTGTTCACAGCTACTGGCAGCAATAGTGATAGTGGAAGTGGCAGGAGTAGGTAGACAGGACACTCCTGGAATTTCTGCTTTATAGTAGTGTGATTTATTGGCTTATGCAAAATAATCTACTGGCCATTAAATTATAATTTACTACAAAGAAGAATCTTTTCCTGTCTGACTACTTTAATGATATGATTACAGAGCCATTTCACATCAGAGCAAACATCAGATCTTTTCTCTTGCCCATCAAAGGAAAATATTTCTCATGTTATATAGCCTTTAAAATAGTATAGTTAGATGTAGGTGTCTAGGGGGAAACCACCTGATTCATGGCTTTAAAGATTATTCTGCAGAACAGATACACAGCCACTTTGTAATTTGTCGCACAATATGATCAAGACTAAAACTAATACTGAAAAAACTTGCTCGTTTTGCTGTACCTTCATTAACTACACTGACTTCCAAGTGGCTTCAGTGATTTAGAAAATATTACCATGAACTCATTCTCCATACGAAAGCCTTGGAAAGGCATCAATACGTCCGAGTCAGTGAAAAGTTTCCCCGGAGAGGACCAGGCTTCTATGCGTTTCCTCTGATGACACTCATCTCCCAGTTGTGATGTTTAGACAGCCTGGGGCATGTTGCTTGTCATCTTCCCCATGTTATTAACTGAGAATACCTTCTAGAAACTGAACAGACTGTGAAGCAAGTAAATGAGTCCAAGTGACTTTTCCTTCTGCCGAAGAAATTTGAAAGGGATAAAGCCCTTTCAACTTCTCATTTGTATCCTGTTTCCCTCTCTGCTGGCATTAACCACTTCATCCTCTATGTTTCCACTTTTAGCTGGCATTAACCACTTCATCCTCTATGTTTCCACTTTTAGGCGCTAACCTGACTGAAGGCAAGGTGGAGACTAGATGTCTGATAAATTGGACAATAAATAAGTGTCTGCTATAAAACCACTCAAGCTTCGGGTCTCTGGTGCATCACAAAGCACTTTCTGAGTGGGTCTTGGTGTTTAAAACATTAGGAGTGTTTCCGTGAGAGCACCCAGACCAAGTTGTTAAAATTTAACCAAGTTGTTAAATTTTAAAATTAGAAGATCTAGAATCGCTGATCATTTGTCTGGCGTGATAAATATGGGAAGGGTGTGGATAACTTTATACTAAGAGAACTATAAAAAAAAAAAAGATTTCTCTGTATTTAAAACTTTAATGTTTCTCAACATTATTCTAATTTGATAGCATAAGGGTTTTGAAAATACAGGTGTTATATCATCGTTAATTTTCATAGAAATTTATGTAGTATCTGTCTTCTGATAGAGAATCGTAAGAATGTCATTGAAAGTTTCATATATTTCAAACTCGGGAGACTTTCAATTCTTGTATTTTTCATAAGCTCTGTGTAAAACAGAGATAGAAGCTTATTTTAATGTTCTTTCCACACAGTCATTTGCCCAGCGGCAGGATGGGTCGACATCATACTCAAAAGAACATGGGTGGTTGACCATAGTTTTCCAGGTCCTTCACTGAACCTGTAAGACTGATTAACTAAACATATGCAAAATTTTGAAGTGATTTCTGTATTTAAAAAAATCAAGTATTAATGTCTGACTGCACCGCCCATGGGTTTTGCCGATGCTTTATCAGCTTCCTTGGAAATAGGTTCCAGGGAGGATAAAGACACATGAGTGATTATGTAGAATCATGAGGGAAACTAGGAAATTATGTTTTCTCTTAAGGAAAGGGTGTGTGTAAAGAAACAATCACACAGTGTGAACAACTAATAAGTACAAAATAATTACATAATAAGCATAGCTTATGGAACCAAGGGCAGAGGAAGCTCAAACAGCACCTTCAGAATATGTACACCAGAGTGATTAGCACCCAGACCAGAAATGCCCGGGCTGGCCAGTGAGTAGGGAGGGGCCCCTGTGGGCTGTTAATTTAGCCCTTGAGCCCTGCAGATTCTTGTTGCAGATTCTTGTTCCTGGCAGGGCCCAATCTGGTATCTTTACCCTTAGGTCTGTGCTTGAATACTCCCTGTAGCAGCCTGACACCTGCTTGGGCCTTGGGCCTTGTGATAAGGCTCTGGGCCTAAGGATCTGGCTCCATCGCTGGGTTATTGGTCATGTTAATCTCCTCTACCCCCACCTTTGGGTGAGTCAGGTCCTAGCCTTGTGATGCCTCCTCTTGGCTGCCTATTCTTTCCTCCACCATAAAGATGAATGATAAAACCCTTGTAAAGCACAGGAAGTCCTCACTGGTCATCCGTAGGCTCTTGGAAACCGTGACTCTAAACTAAAGAGTATAACGAATCCCCTGGCCTTAGTGAGGATTGTTTTTATCTCAACTCATGTAACAGAACTACTCTGAAGAGTGAACAAAAGGATGTTATTGATGGAAGGGCTTTACCATAGTACTTGACATAGAGTTTTAAAAACAGCTCTTTAAAAAAAATCATCATACTTGATGAAGGGGAAAATGCTGTCAAGGAAGGAAGTGAAGCGGGAAGAAAAGGAGGTGGGGAGTTAATTCAGTCTGGAGCTGCTGCCTTAGACAGCTGTCAGCAAGGAGTCAGGGAGGCCGGGCTCGCACTGGGCCCAGGGCTGCCACAGACTGATGTGCTCCCTGAGGGGGTGAGGGGCCTACAGAATCACTCCCTGTCCCCACCCCCTAGTCTCCCAGGGAGATTCCCTCATTTGGGACTTCTCAGCTGAAAATGCCAACAGATATAAATGTTAAAAGTACCAGTGGGAGTTGACTCCTTCCTGTGGTTCTGAAGAGGGTCGGCATCAGGATGATTTAACTCCTCTGACAGGCTTGCAAACGGGTCTGTGTTTCCTTTCAGAGCCAGACTCACCCTTCCCCGCACACCAGGCAGAGCAGGAGGCCTTGATTCGAGGCTGTTGTATTCCACAGAGGCTAAGGAGTGAATCTAATTATGCACAAATCAAAGCTGGCGAGAAGGCAAAAGCCAGCCTGCAAAAGTGAGGCGCCCACACTCCTGTGTCCCCTAAGTGAATGTCCCACAGCTCTGTGAGTGTCCATGCTCCCCCTGGGGCAGGCAGTCTTTAAAGAACCAAAGAACCAGCACTTTCACACTGGTTTTCTTTTTCCTTGAATGCAAATTGTGCTTATCTTTCAAATTAACCTTCTCCAAAAGGCTCCTGTTCTCTTCACTTTTCTAATCCAAACAAGTCAATATTGCAGCGGCTCAAGGTTAAAAAACAGTCTAGTATGCCATTGGAAAGCAACACCATGGACATTTACTTGGAACACTTCTTGAGGCTCCTAGCCTGTTCAGTAATGACAAAATTTATTTATAACTTGATTGGGGTTTTACATGATTGGTTTCAGATGATAAGATAATGGAATAACATTTTGGAAGTAATAAGTGGTGTTAAAAAGAAAATTTAACTGCATGTATTTTAAAGATTTAATTGGTATTCTTTAATGATTCATATAACAGTATCTAATAAAGCAGCTAAGAAGGTTTCCCAAAAGTTGTACAAAAAGAAAGACTTTTATAGGCAGAATAAGAAGTTTCTAGCAAAATGTAGACGATCTTAGGCAAGGCCACAGATGTCCAACATGTGGATTGACTGACCGGTACTGACTAGGTATTTCCAGGTGAATGTAATAACGATGACCTTCCAGTGAGATTCTGATACAACAAAGTAGTTAATGTAGTAAGGCTGCTGCCTTAAAAAAGTGACTCCATTTTGGGCCTTTTCCCTCTTTTCATAACAAAGAATAATTAAGGTTCTGTGTTTCATTTGAATTTCTGACATTACATTCTTTGAAATTTCAACGAGAACTTTATTTTCTCATTGATCGTAACTGAGACCACACTTGGGAAAAGACATCTTTGGTTCAGAGGTTTATATGTATTCAGCAGACATAGTTGACCATCTATGAACACCCCTGAAATCTCAGAACAGTGGTGAGCTATGCTGAGCTTTTGATAGCCTGCTCTCTGAAAGGATATTCCCCAGATCTTTCTTCTCAATAGCTGGTAGAAATCACACCCAGATTCTTCCTATCTCTTCAGTGTTCTCTAAATCCATGAGTCTACAAGAAACTTGAGAGTGTCTGCTCTTATTTAAAATCGACACTTGGGGCTCTTCCTGGTGGTGCAGTGGGTTAAAGCACTGCATTAACAAGCTCTCAGAAGCCACTGAAACATGAGTTCAATCCCCGGCCAAGGAGTTGTGTGGCAGACCTCTTCTGATCTACCTGCTGCTCCCCTCAGCAGTTTACTTTGTCAATCTGCCTGTTCTGCTCCCCACTCTGTCTCTGCTAAATCCTCTCACCCACCACAAATCTGGCCTGTACCCCAATTCTGTAATCACAAATAAATATATCTTTTAAAAAGTAAAATCTAAACTTGGCTGAGTTAATCTGTTCTTTTGAACTCAAGTGTACGATGAGATTATTTCCACATGTGAATTCCTGTCAGCATCTAAGCTGTGCAACTGATTCTACAACGCAATACTGTCTTGCTTTGTCTCCTAATTACACCCAAGTACGTCTCCTGCTTGTGACCATGAACCAAGTCTTTCCGAATCACCTTTGCTACATCATGAGTGCTTTGGAGCAACTTGGGTGGCTGTTATTGAAGCTCTTCTGCAGGGGTACATAATCATATGAAATGTTAGGTTATGGAGTACAAATTAAGTGTATCCCCTAGTTTCCCATGCTGTCATAAAGAATGGCCTCCATGACTATTTTCTTACCCTAAGACATTCCCTATGCAACCCTAAGCTGACATACCATATCAGGTGAAATTATAAATACATTTGATTGCAAATGGAAAACAATTCATTCTGAATTTGTTATAAGATTTAGATGTTCAAAAAAGTTAGAACCTATTCATAACCCATACTATGATCAGGAAATGGAAATACTGCTGTTATTTAAAAAATTACAGTTTTAAGGCAATTACATATTAGTTTTACAATTTAAAAAGTACACGCTATGAATTGACATGTTATTGCAGTGCTGCAGATTAAAAACAAATGCTTTGGCATCCCTGGTGGCCTAGGGGTTAAATCTCAGGGCTATCACTACTACTGCCAGAGTTCGATCCCCAGCCAGGGAGCTGACCCATATAGGGTACAGCAGACTCGTCCTCTCTCATCCCTGCTCCCCTCAGCATAGCTTTGTAAATTATACATGTAGCAGATCTTACATTATTTGATTTTAATATTCAATTTATCTCTGATTGTGAGATTTTCTGCAGCAACATTTATTCTGTTGTAAGAGTAGGAAAGGCAAAAGACTGGATTCACTTGAGGTTGAGACTTTATCAGGAAAATGTTACACAGAGAGAAAAATGACCATGGTCCAAACTAGATGAAGAGGGGTTAGTTACAAGAGCTATGTGGTGGCAATAACAATGTGGTGAGGTCAGTGACCTGAAACCTTGATGATAGGTATTGAGGAGCGTAATGCAAGTGATCTAAAAGAATAGGAAGCAGAATTCAGAAAACAAATCGTAAGGTCAACACTTCAAATACATAGCTAGTGACTGGTAGAATGAAATCTAACACACTGTGGGAATGGGTTGCTAACGAAAAACAGAAAATATCAATGAAGCTATGAAGGTAAAGAAGGGTTATTGAATGAGTGGTCCTATGGTGGTCCAAGTGGCAGTAATGCAAAAGTGACGTTAATGAGGAGGGGGCAGAATTAACTATGGTGTTAATAAATGACAGAGAACCAAGACATTAGGGAGCCCAGCAGCCAGCAGAGGCAGTGAGTGATATGGCCGACTGTCATGAATTTCGAAATAGCTTAGCATTGGAAAGATGAAAAAAAGTAGTTTAGAAATGGCAAACTACAACACGAACACCTGCTGCACTTTTAGCCCTAAGGTAGGAGAACTAAATCAGATCAAACAAGCTTCCCTTCAGAAGACTGCAAATGAATCGATGCCCCTAGAATCACAGACTTTGAGACTATTCTTCTTGCAGAGAACTCTGACAGCTGGGTAAAATGCAATCATACAAAAGAAAGCTATTTGACTGTATCAGAGAGCAATTAAAGAATTCACCCTTGTGAAGCCTACATCTGAGAGAAGAAAATTTATTAAGATTAATCCTTTATTCTCTACCAACTTTTCTTTTGAGGCATTTATGAATTACAGTATCAGAGGATTGAGATCAAACAGAAAGCAGTCTTCGCCAAAATATCACTGAACTGAGGAGACAAAAAAAATAGAACTTTCTATGCAAGTTCTACTACTCAGTCAGAAATTACAAGGCAAGTAAATGTACAAACAATTTATATCCAGTTGGAGAAAAAAGACACTAAAAAAGAATCTATAGGTCTAGATATCAGATAGCAACTCTGTCATCAGTATAATTAGGTGCTTAAGAAATTAGATAAGAGAATGGGTAATTTCACAAGAAAATACATTCTATTTAAAAAATGGAAATTCTGGAAATGATGAATATAAAACTACCATTTAGAATTCCAGATTGCAAATTAGACACAACAGAAGAGAGAATTAGTGAATTGTTAGCCAACAGAACATATTGATAGAGGCCTATCACTGACAAGAAACTGGATAGAAAACACAGAAGTGAGTAAAAGTGGACTCTACAGGAAGAAACATAATTCTATATGTAGAAAACTTAATGAAAAGGAAAATAGAAAAGGATAATTAGTGGACAAGAATGATTAGTGAATACTGGCTCAACAGAACAATAGTAATAGTGTCTTTAATCTACATTATGTCAATTTAAGTAGCACAAAGTACTCCAAAAAGTGGAATAATGTATTTGCATTGTCTCAGATTTTGAACAAGTACCAATTGAATGAACAAGTAACTGTAGCAATTCAAAGAAACAGTTTCTATAATCACTAATATATAGGGTTTCATAAACAAAACTAATTGCAAGATGTTTTGACTCTAAATGTATTAATGATATTAAATGCAAATATATTAGTAATGATATTTTTAAAAATTCTCCAAGCATTCAATTAAAAGGAAAAAAATTATCAGAATGAATTAGTATATATACTGATACATTATTTACAACAGGCCCACCTTATATATTTAGTAGGTCATGGGAAGCTTGACAACAAAAGAAATGAAAAATATCTTGCATCCAATATCAACCAAAAAAAATTGATTCAACAGATTTTCACAAGAAGAATTAACAAAAATATATTGACTATTCTATAATGATTTTAAAAGTCAGTAAAATAAAAGGTATGCCAACATAATATTTTTAGACATCAGAACACTCCCAAATAATAAAAACTAGACTGGTAGGATAAAAAGAGACAATTTTATAATTATGGTTAGAAATTGAAAAAGAATTGAAAAAGATTCGGTAGAGACACAGAACTTTAATCATTAATTCTTAACCTAAGTAATACACATATGTAGAGTGTAATTAAAGTGTACGCTTAAGGTTCACTTTTTCCACAAGTAGCTGATTTTTTTTTTCTGAGTAACTCTTACTAAATTATTTTAAAGTAGAATTATGTGTGATAGGTGATTTTTACCCTTTGTTGTTCACTTCAGCCTTCTATCTCTTGGATTCCAAATGTTACTAATTACATTGATCAAACTGTACTGGATTTTAAAACTCCCAAGAACAGGGTATTTACGAACATTTTATTTTTATTAATATTATTTTTATGTTAACAGTTTACACTATTGTATTTTGGAAGTATCTGGGGCCTTTCGTGGTTCCATATGATCTTCAGTAATGTTTATTCACTTTCTTTAAAGAATGTCATTGGAAGGTTTGTTTAATTATATTTATTTATTGTTTACACCAATCTTTGTGCATTTTTTCATCCTAGTTGTGATTCCCGTGGGCTTCCCACTACCAATTCACCCATGTGCCATCACCATAGTCCTGTGCACTCTTCCCACACCAGTTTTGATCCTATCCCCTCTTCCATCTCCATAAATGTCTCTGGCTTATAGTTGTTCATTGTTTTTCACTTTTACTTTATTACAATTGCTCTTTTTTTTTTTCCTGATCCCTTACACTCTTGCTAAGAGTGAAGCCATCCAGTATTTTTCTTTCTCTTTCTGGCTCATTTCACTAAGCATGATCCCTTCCAGCTCCATTCACGTTGCTGCAAAAGGCATAAGTTATCTTTTTGATTGCTGAGTAATATTCCACTGTGTATATGTACCACATCTTCTTAATCCAGTCATCTATTGATTCCACATCTTGCCTGTTGTAATACAGCAACAATAAACATGAGGGTGCAGGTGTAGAAATTTTGATAGGGATTATGTTAATGATTTTGGGTAAGATGATCAAACAATGATTGACACTAACTTCATGACAGTGATTGCATCAGTGGGAAGTAGTGGGATACAGAACCAAATGAACATACAAACAACTTTCATGTGGAATTTCTCACCCTAAGTTTATCAACATTTGAATAATTTAAGTCTTTTTTGTGGGAAATTATCCTGCTCATTATATAAGAACAATTTTTTGTTGAAGACAGCTAGATTACTAAATGTAACTGATCTTTTGATTGATCACTAAATTCTCTGAAAATTATTCCACCCCAAATAGTGCATGATCCACCTACTTTACCATCCAGACAGTAAATAATAGATCTGGGGTTGGTGCCCAGCTGAGCTTATTAGAAATACTGCTACAGAAGTCACTGAGCAAGCTTCCTCTGCTTCTATGTGGGGAAAATAATTTTCTTTTGTATTCTTTTCTGGGAACAAAGTAACTCGTGGAGGGTCTTCTGTGTACCAGTTACTGTAAATACTTTGCTTCCCTGCATACCTGTGATCAGTGAAAACTGTGGTTGTTGCTGCTGGTGGATGACTGATTGCAATTGCAGGATCTTGACCCAGAGGCTGACTGGGATCTGCTTGAACTCCTAGGAGCTGAGGTAACCTACATGAACATGACAGCCTACAACAAGGGTCGGCTGCAGTCTTCCTTCTGGATTGTGGACAAGCAGCATGTTTACATCGGCAGTGCTGGTTTGGACTGGCGATCCCTGGGACAGGTAAACTTTCTGTATTATACAGACTCAGATTTCTGTCTGCAGCATAAAGGTTCAGTCTTGTCCACTCTGGATAAGGGAAAGGACGTAGAGCACTTATTATTTTAAACTGTGTGGTTTGAATTGATTCACCTTCATTTAACATGAAATCAAAATCTTCCCTTGTCAGAATCTTATAGAAATGCTATTGTGTCAGTGATTGAGTAATTCAGATGCTGCTCTGAGATTTTCTAGCACGTGCTATAATATTTTTATTATCCAATTCCAAGTTTTCAGGATCACATAATCTGTGAGTTGAGGGAAATATGAAATCATAGAGGATGCTTTATAGTAGCAATCATTTGTTTTATTTTTATAATAAAATTTAAGATGAAGATGGTATCATCTTTCTCCTTGCAAATAATTAAAGTATCTTGAAAATATATTTAAACCCTCTTGTAGTTTTCATGTATTTATTCTAGCCAGTATCACCTTCATCATCATCTTCTCTTGGCCAAAGCTCTCCATCCCGGGTGCATGGAAGGATTGCTTGTCCCACACACAAGCTACAAGGTCCATACACACTACATATTAGCTGAGCTCTTTTGACATTGCATGCAGCTGGACCCTCCAGATCTGTCTAGAAGAGGCAGCTTTGAAATCAAGTGGCTGAGTTTTCTAAACAGCTAAGTCCCTAATGAGAGGAAGTATAAACAAAATGAAATTTTGAGTACCTCTACCTTTAGCTCAAGTATACCAACAAGTGTTTTTTTCTTTTTTTTTTTTTTTTGAGAATCTAAATGGCTTAACAGAAGTTTTCTTTAATACGGAGTAAGTATAATGTAAGGATTAAAATATGAAGTTATCTTACGTGCCTCAAAAAATTCAGAGTGAAATTTATAGTGGGAAAGTGCAGAACACACCCAACATCCCCCTTAGAGACCAGGAAAATGTCTCCAGGCATTCGTGGAGACTGTCCTACATGAGCTAGTCGGAGAGACCCTGGCAGTCTTGGCCAAAATGCAGACATTGATGAGGAAATTCTAAGCCACTAGTGATTTCAAGCCATATTTTGCTTCATAAAGTAAACATGCTTCTGTGTGTTATAGTTAATAGCAGTTTAAACTCCCTGGGCATAGGGATTTTAGAGATGAGTCCAAGAAATCTTTGTGTCATTTTTTTGCCCCAAAAGCTACTATTTCATGACTATTCGTTTTATAGATACCTTATTTGTCATAGCAACCTCAGGGTAACTGTTATCTTCAACTTTCAAATGAAGATATTTTTATCACTTACTACTTTAAATTTACTGTCAGTAGGAGAAATAAATAGTAGCTTCAAGTGTTGGGTCTCTATTTTGAGTATTATTCTACGCATCTAAAGAGAAGGAGTTCATTTAGTATCACAGAAACCATTTCTTTTTTTCTTTTAAAGATTTATTTACTTTTGCACACAAGAAGTGGGGTAGGCCAGAGAAGCGGGAACTGAGATTTACCAGAGAGAGTGGGGAATGGAACATGAGTATTGACTGCTGTGGGGAGCAGCAGGTGAGACAGGAGCGGTCTGCTGCTCTTTGTGGGTCAGCTCCCTGGCTGGGGATCCAATTCAGGCTGCAGTGGCTGCAGTCGCTTCATAGTGCTGAGACTTAACCCCTTGCACCACCAGGGAGGCCCCAGAAACCATTTCTTATAAATACTGTTGTCATCACATTATTTTACAAAGACAGAAATTGAGACACAAATAAGTAAGGTCACCTTCGAGGTAGTGTGGCAAAGCTAGAAGTCAAACCCAGGCAATCTACTTCCACACCCCTCATTCTTATTTTATTGCTAATAATTTAAAAAATAAATAAATTACATTCACAAAGAATCTGTTTTCCTGATCTTGCCGCCATACTAAGTTACAGCTTCCGTATCTGTTGCCGTCTCTTAAAGAAAAACTAACAATGACACGATTCATCTAGAAGCCTATGGCCCATTCGCATCTTTCTAATTGCAAATACATGACGTCGTGGTAATCAGAGAATGACACCAACACTTCTCAGTATTTGTGCTCTGCAATTTTAAACTTTGGGTTGAATTTCAAAGACTAAGAAGTCAAAATATGTGTGCTTCTCTATTCCTCACTGCTAGTGGTTAGAGAGGACCATTGGAGGCCAGGCCGCAGGGAGCCCCGTGGGAGGAAAGAACATACCACAGCTTTTCCACACAGGAGCCTGCATTTGTGAGCTTCAGGGAGCCTAAAAACATCATGATGGAAACAAAAATATACCACTAACAAAGCAAACAATGCACTAACCAGTATGTGAGGTGGAAAGAAAAGGGTACAGCTGTCTATACACCACAGGGTTCTGGAGGAGGGATGCTGAACTAGGAGATGCTGGGGAGAAAAACATGAAAATCAAGCTTTTAGAAAAAGTTGCATGTAATTTGCTGAACACACTCTCTTCGATGAATTGCTAAGATGAAGCTCAATAAATTCCTTGGTATCAAGAATCTGGAAAGTCTGAGGAAGGGAGCTTTTTAGGTTAATTTTGAAATAATATTAGGACAGGCAGGAAGAGGCCATTTAAATTCTACTAATGTGTGTTTTAATCTTATTTCAGTTGTATTCTGGAAAACCTAAGGGTATATATATATATAAAGTCTCCAGCACAGGAGACCGGGGTCAGTGACTTGAGGTGACCGCTGGTATCACTACCGTGGTGATCAATGTATTCCCAACCTGGTAGAACATGACCTTCCCAACAGAACAACTGGTAACAGGCAAACCAGCGCTCAGCTCATTGGTAAAGAGACTCAGCAAACAGCTATTGAATGTTTAGTATAGTCAGAGATCTTCACTAACCAAGGGGCGTTTTGAAAACATGACATAGCCCACTAAAAGTTTGTATTCTGGTTTGAAAAACAGAATATTTAAACACACTTTCAAGTGAATATGATCACCTAGGATATTCGCCAAGATCCACAACATCATGCAGAGGACTCTACAAATGGAAATGTGGAATTAACTCTCATCGAAAACTCATGGAGAGACCCTTCCTGGTGACCCAGTGGGCTAAAGCGCAGCACTATGAAACTGTCCACAGTCACTGCGGCATGAGTTTGATCCCCTGCCAGGGAGCTGCCCCACATGGTGTGGCAGACCTCTCCTGACCCACCCGCTGCTCCTCTCAGCAGAGTATATCAGTGAATCTGCCTGTTCTGCTCCCCACTCTGTCTCTGGTGAATCCTCTCACCCACTGTATCGCTGTCTTGTACCCCTGTTTTTGTGTGCATAAATAAATAATATATAGAGAGAGATATAGAGATTAGCTATTGATACAGAGAGACTGATATATATATATGAAGATACAGATATATAGAGAGATATCTCCTAGGTGGTCATACTATTAAGAACCATCAATTAAAAAAAATCATGGAGAAGTTCAAGGCGTCAGCATCAGAGCACTAAGCCAAGCAGGTCTTTCTAAGTCAGGGTCTTCCTGAGCCTGGCCTGAGTGATGACATGGATCACATGTCACAGACTGGTGCTGAACGAGGGAGGTCATCCTGTCATGGGGCTGGGGAAGAAGAAAACCCTTGTGCATTAAGCAAAGAAACCGCAGTGGCAGGATGGAGTTTACGTTGAGCCTTAAATGCTGGTGAGCTGAAGGAAGAAAGCAATTCTAAGGGTCAGGAAGACATAGACGAGCGAACCAGCATGATGTGTCCGATAATCTGGGGGGAGCTCCTTGCAGGACAAGAGGGTACCTGTTGCAGACCCTTGGAACAGAGGCTGGACGACAAGCACTGCAAATGCCCAGGGTCTGGCCAGGATTCAGTTCTGCAAGGGACCGGGGGACCGCTGATGACCTGCGATCTGGGCCAGGACCTGGTAACACTGGGACCCACAGAGAAAGTGTGGCCATGAGGGTGGAGAGAGGGGAGGGACAGATCCTGAGGCCTTGATTAAAGAGGGATTGGCGAGACTGGACGATGAGGCTGTGTAGGATGTGTTTTGCTTCTATTTGCCTGGTCTAGGATGCTCAGTCACATGCCAGTCAAGACACGGCTGCAAAGGCGACTTTTAGATGTGCTTGATGTTTACGTCCGTAGCCGAGTCTTGCAGATTGCCCTCCGTAATGCGGTGGGCCTCATGCAGTCAACAGACGGCCTGAAAAGGCTGAAACTTCCTGAAAAAGGAATTCGGTCTCTGAACAACAACCTGCACACCTTGCCGAAGTTTCTGGCCTGATGATTTGCTCTATGATAATGGATTTAATCGTGGGCACCAATTACTTAGACTCTCTCTCTATATATAGATATATGTGTGTCTGTCCAGTTGGTTCCGTTTCTCTGGGGAATTCTGACCAATACGATGTGGCTATGGGGACTGGCAGAAGAATTCACAGGAGAGACAGGAGAGCTGCGTGTCTGTGACTCGGAGCCTGAGGGCTGAGTCAGCGGGCGCAGGGTGCTGCCTCCCGGCTCTGAGGCTGCGTCAGGAGAGGACCATGCTGTCAACAGAGGGGAACCGTCAAGAGGAAGAGAAAGCTCTGATGACCGTGCACAGTTGGAGAAGCAGCAAAAAGACTGATATTGATGCATTTTGTCTAAGAGATCGAGCATCCGATGAGTGAATTTTACTAACCCCAAAGCTGTAAATTCCCTCACAGTTGCGTTCTGACAACTTGGAGGATATTGATGAGAGCTGCACTCTCGCTGCCTTCACCCAAGTCAGGTCACTTCCTTTTCTTTTCTTTTTTTTTTTTTTTTAAGATTTATTTATTTATGCATATAAGAACTGGGATATAGGCCAGAGGTGTGGGGTTAAGAGGGCTCACCAGAGACAGTGTGGGGAGCAGAGCAGGCAGATAGACTGAAATACACTGCTGAGGGGAGCAGCGGGAGACAGGAGAGGTCTGACGCACTGTTCCCTCCCTGGCTGGGGATCGAACTCCTGCCGCAGTGACTACGGGCAGCCTGTAGTGCTGTGGTCTAACCAGGTGTCCCACCAGGGAGGCCCCAGGTCACTCCTTTGATGGTTCCCCACAGGTTGGATTCATAGCCTGACAATGAGAAAGAGGGCTAAGACTTCAGGCATTGATTCCCTCTTCTTGAGCCCTTTTCTTTCTAGCTAAAGAACAGAGGACTGAGGTACGGATCTGATGCCCTGTCACACGTGTCAGGGTAGGAGGATGTCACTGTTTCATGGCACAACCCGTCACCCCCATTCAGTCCTAGCCCTGAACTGACATTTCCTCTGAAGTTATCAGTTGCTAAAGTCATGTTTTAGTTCTCTGGTAAGTGGCACTTTGGAATGACAGAGAGATACCAGACCAAACTAAAAAGGAAGCCTAGCGAAAGGCAATTCAGCCACAAAGCAGAGACAATATCCTATTCCTAAGTAGCATGTAATGAAAAAAACAAAAAAAAAACAAGGATTGATTTAGAAGATTACCGCGCTGCACTGCACTGAAGGGTATTTTTGTTTGTTGATGCATTCTCGGAGGAGGAGGTAGAAATCTCAATTTCTTAAAAAAGAAATGGCTTACCAGATTGCATTTCAATATAAAAAAATCATGCTTGGGCCTCCCTGGTGGTGGTAGTGGGGGGGGGGGTGTTAAGTCTCACTGCTGGAGCCTGAGTTTGATCCCCAGCCGGGGAGGTGACCCACATATGGCGCAGCAGACCTCTCCTGTCTCGCCTGCTGCTCCCCTCAGCAGTGGATTTTGGTAAATGTGTCTGCCTGCTCCCCACTCCATCCCTGGTGAATCCTCTCACACACACACCCACACACCTCTGGCATACACCCAGTTCTTCTATGCAAAAAATAAAAAATAAATAAGAAGTAAATTGTCCTATTTTCTATGATTTTTTAAGTAACAATATGGCAGATCATATTCTTCAAAGAGTCACAAATAGCAAATTCTTTATCTCACATGGGAGCTCTTCTCGCAAAACCAGCCTGCCATCTGTTATAAAGTAGTCTCAATTTGTGTCATTAAGTGAGGAAGTAACATCACTTGCTCTCTTGTGTGCCTTCCCTGAGATGAGATTTAGTCAGCAGGTCACAGCCAAGTAAAACTGGTATTTCCAAAATCTCCCCTCAGATGTCCTTCTCTCTACTCTGGGTATGTTCGAAGTGCCAAGTTAATCTCTCATCGCCATTATGGCCCTTATGTGGTGGGATTCGAGATTACTGTCCAGGCCAGTTTATTATTTTTTTTCTAGATATCATCTATTTGTTAAGTGCCTCTTAAAATATGATGTTCAAAATATAACTCAAAGCTTAGAAAGTAGTATTTCCATGTGAACTTTGGCTTCGAGTGATGTGAATCCTCTACTTCTGGAAACAGGGTAAATCTAGATTAGTTGTTCTGGACCCTCCGTATTTTTTATTTTGTTTCTTTACTAAGTTCATGATTTGGTAATAGAACATAGTGACTGGAGTCAGGTAGAACTGAAGTGAATTCTTTTCTGCCTCTAATAAATTATATGACTCTGGGTAAGTTGTGAAATTTCCTTAAACTTCAGTTGCTCCCTCTCTACAATGGACTGATAATCCTGACCTCATACAAATTATTAGGAGGATCAAGTGGAATATTCTAACATACTCTAGCACCTTACACCATTGTTACTATCCCCTACACTATAGGCATAAGAGTTGACAATTTTCCTCCATGCTGAGTTATCTAGTTCAATAGAACCAGCCAGAAACGCTAGAGGTTGTGTTCCTTTAGAGGGAGGTCTCTAAATCTTACCATTAGTCTCGTGTTGCTTAAGATCATCATCAACAGCAATACCTGAAACACAACTGGCCAGGTTCATAAGTAGTATAAATCTGAGAGACAAAGTTAAAACCTTGGTTTCCAGAAACTAGACTTACATTTTAGCAATTTAATCACACTAGCATTAGCAAGAGGAAATAAAATATTTAATAATAGCAACATAGATACAAAATATGGTCTAGTTCACCTCATAATATAAATTTAAATATAAAATGAAAAATGAAGGCCACCCCAATGAGAATAAGCAAAACTTATTTACTCAGAACTTACTTAGTGAAGCGCTCAGAAACCCCGAGGTAAGCAGAGACGTAGGGAAACGTTACAGTGGAAGAGAGAAACTGCAGGTGTGCCCTGACTGGAAGTTGGCATGGCGAGGCTGCAGAAAGACTTTCTAGATATGGGCTATCCTGCGTGATTGGTCAGGGGTATGTATTTGACTCTCATTTCTCAGTTGGAGCCTGGTAAAATGAAGAAAACTGGCAGTTACTAGTCAAACCCTCACCACCTGGGCGAGTTGCTGCAGAACTTACTGTTTGTCTCTGCTGGGCTGCAGAGAGCAGGCTGCAGGTCAGAGTTCAGTGTTTATCTATGGCCTGGCCATTGTGCCTCTTGGCATCAATATGTTACTCCTTTTAATCCCCCCATTTCCATCATCTGCTTCCCTGCAAACTGTGTTTAGAATCTGGGAACCTGAGAGCCAGAATGGAGGGAGTCACCTCAAGCTACTCTATTACTCCAGGAATTCCTAGTACTACCTCAGTATCCGATCCTATTATATGCTTTAGAAATTCCTGTGCAATGAATGAATGAATCACAAATTGCAGTAGATTCAGTCATCCTGCAGGCCTTAAAGCCATCTCATATGAGAATGGGAATTTACAGGAAAGACTGGAAATGACAGAGAAAGGAGTTGTGTCGATGTGAACATGAATTGTGTAACCCTAAAGGCTCCTGGCTATGGTCAGGCCAACCTGTGAGGAGACTGGTTCCCTTGTTTGGAGACTGGTTCCCCATCACAGTCAAGGGCTGAATGCTAAACTCTCTAGGATATAGGGAATGGAGGTTCTTGGTGATTAATTCAGTGTGTTTGAAGCAAGAAGAAACAGCAAGGTTTTATGGCAGGAAACAATAAGGATACCTCTGCTTTCTTGTCTTCACTTCAGGACACAGAACAGATGATCGAGCTCCTGACTGAGCTCAGGGCTTGATGACAGAGGAGTAGAAACCTTAGCACTGGTCCACTTCAATTCACTAACATCTCCGGCATTTTCCTCATGATGACTGAGAATGTGCTCTTCATTATGAAATGTTCGGTATAGTTTGATATTTAGAAAAATACCATTTTAACCATGGAGCTTTGTTTTCTTTTGTTTTTATACTAAGGTAAACTAACTGGTAAACCTTGAACAAATACATTCAGCTATTGTTTCCTTTTAAAGAAAATTTTGTTTAAAATATTTCCCTGAACTTCTCTGAGGTTTAGTCAGACCTAGAAAATGCATTTATTTCAACAACTCTACTAACAAAGATTCACTTAAGTGAATTTTATTGCTCCATTTTTCTTACTTTATGGCTTTCATATTTTAATTGGAAAAATTGGAATACCTTATCTTGATATAATGACTTGCAAGAATGCTGTTTACATGCATAAATCATTCTGCATACTTCAAATGTTACAACTCAAGCATCTACTGTGATAATTAGCTATCACTTCTGTTCTCTATTATTGAATTCATCAAAATATAACTGCCATCTTTAAAAAAAAAACAAAAACAAACTCTGAAGCTTAATTTCCTCAGCAAACTATGTATAGAAAATGAGCTCCATTGCCTTGCACCATTATAACATGATCTCTTTAACCTCCACACACACACTGCTCAATTATTTCTGTGTTCTTTTAGTTAAGGTTAGATGTATATTTGGATCTTAAGAACTGCCTGAAAATGCCCTTCTGCTTCTGAATTCCTAGAAGTTGGTGCTGGCTATGTTTGGACTCGCATGGTTTGTCCAGATTTTATTCTCAGAAGCCTGTGGGGAAAATCGTGCTTCATAATAAAGCAAAATTAAGACAAGACACAAAAATGTGAATATTAATGGATTCATAGTTTTCTTCTTTCTACATTTTAGAAATTTCCCAGGAACGGTGATTTATTTAAAACTCACAGCAATACTGTTGAGATACACAGATACTTTATTTTATAGATCAGAAAATTGGTTTTCTAAGAGTCTAGTTGAAAAATAGCCTTGAATTACTGAATAAGTTAGCATCAGAGTTAATAGTAGAACCCAAATTTCTTGCTTTATGCAATACTCATTTGCCTGCACCCCACTTTTTTTTTTTTTTAACTAAGTCACTGACTCAGACTTATACCAATACACCATAGGTATAGTAATAGCTCAAAGATCTAGAAAGTAGATTCTGGGAACTTGCTCTATCTGGTATGAAATCCAACCCAAAACGATGTCAAAGAGCTCCTTCACAGCCCAAATTCCCTAAAATTACAGACACTGACTTACTGGGACACATTCTAGGGTCTTATTCAAGATCAGTTTATTCTTAGGCTCACACAAGGTCTAACTAATTTCCAGGCTAACTCCAGAAGTCACAAGCCAGAGGAGAACACTGATAGAACAGACAAGTGAACGTTGTTCATGGGGTAAAATAAACACT
Organism: Condylura cristata; assembly: GCF_000260355.1. Lineage (NCBI taxonomy): Eukaryota > Metazoa > Chordata > Mammalia > Eulipotyphla > Talpidae > Condylura > Condylura cristata. The sequence goes on from NW_004567130.1 coordinate 24,687,498, forward strand.
AGCCATTAACAGCAATCTCTGAATTCTGAAGAATCTCGAGTTAAATTTAAAATTTCATTCTTCAAAAGAAGCAGAGAGGCATATCCTTTTCATGTCATTTCAAGAATACAGTCAGTTAGAAAATGAAAAGAGAGACCCATTAAAACTCTAGTCAGGATAGGTAAGAGGCCCTTAAGGGTACCAGAAGATTGATCCTCTCTCAAATATCTTTCCTTCTATAGTATCTCTGCCGCAGGCAAGCCCGTGGAGCTGTCTCATCATCGTTCTTGTCTTGTCTGAAAATAAACAGCCTTGTGTATGGAGATCTAAAAAATAAAGCTAAAATTAATTGTTTGCCCTCCTACCCCCAAATCAAAATGACAAAGGAACATGCAGTATTCACAGTTTGTTTTATTAATAATCCTGGTCTGGTTGTCCTGAATAATAATACATTCCTTATTCCATTTCAGAAGTTTCCAGCTTGGTGTATTGACCACAGCTCTTACTCTTTTTCTCCCTTATGCACTTTTTAAATAGTGTAATAGGTATCCATTGACCTCGGTAAGTGGCTCTTTGCCCACTACGGTGGCAATGCCAGGCTGGGCTACTTTGAGTCCAGTAAGGACAGAGTGCCATTTGTGTTTGGAATATGCTAACCCAAATGTAAGTTCCCGGACCTAAATTCAGACCACCTCATTCAGGTGCCAATGTCGTGTCTTCAATCATTGTTTCGCCCACTAACTGAGTAAGTCCATGAAGCTATTTTGTTGAAATCTGCTACTTTGCTAGTGTGGAGAAGAATAAGTGGAATTGAGAGAGAGCTTGGACTTAGCAGGAAGTTCCTGTGGTCACTCTTGAGTCAGATGTGGGTTATCTTTCATCTGAAGAATTCGTTTCTCCTGTGTTATATGAAAAATAAATATTTGAGTGAATACTTCCTGTTCCTTATCAGTTCCACTCTTTCCTAACAATCTTGCTTTTTCATTTTTTTGACAGTGCAGTGGGATGTAAGTGCTATCCCAGAGAGTAAGGAGTTTAAACTTCAAGTTTAAAAAATGCTTTGGATCATAACTTACCAGAGTTAATAGTTATAACTTAGACGTGTGTACTCAGGCACCCCCAGATGCTATAGCAAATTCACAGAGGTGCTACAGGAGATTTTAAAATTTCAAGAGAAACAGAAAAGTCTATTGGTCTGGTCACCACCGAAGCTACTATCTCACAGTGGTTCATAATTTTCACGGTTTTGTAAAGTTAACTTTTCAGCAGTCGCTGCGATATTGAGCAAAAACATTCAGGAAACAGAAGTGCAGTGGTGGCCAGTGTTTTCAGAAACAAGAAGCTGTGCTGATCTGGCATGCACCCCCATTCATCCATGCAGATCCTACTTTTTTCCTTTTAGTTTATGTTTACAGGTTAAAACAGCTACTAAGTTGATAGGGAATAGTCAGCTGAAGCCACTTAGACCTAATTACATCATGATGAGCCACTCTTACGTGTTTCTTTAGTTTTGGAGTGCTGTGGAACAATTACTGAGACATTCAGGGTGCTGCAATCGAAGGAAGCTTGGGAATTAGATTCCTCTTTGATGAACTTAAAAATATTTAACAAGTAATGATGTTTTAATAAATTGCTTAACCGATAGTAAAACAAAACACTATAGTTTATAACCAGTAGCCCCAATTAAGGAAAATCTCAGCTAGGTTTAAAGACGACCCCTTGACTCAAGGATAGAGTTAATGAGCATTGTGTTATATTCAACGTTCCCTTCGTGATTTTCCTTATTCATTAAGCTAAAATAAAATGAAACTTCCACTGTCCCTTCTTAGTATATTTGAGAATTTGGGAGCTAAGAGCCATCTCAGAGACAATGATGTGTAGTCAAGAGGTGCACAGCAAAGGAGGAACAACCTTGAAGGTTACATGTACATATACATGTGTCATGTGTATGATACAGAATAGACGTGTATGATACACATGGTAATCTCAGCATTTTAAAAATGTCAGCTATTTTATAGGACACCATTTTGGAAAACTTACCTGGGGAACCTCTGTAAGTTTCCTTTTATTTTTAAAGATTTTTATTTATTTATGCATAGAGAACTGGGGTACAAGCCAGAGGTGCAGGGGTGATGAGCGGATTCACCAGAGACAGAGTGGGGAGCAGAACAGACAGATCGAGTAGGTACACTGCTGAGGGGAGCAGCGGGCGGGTCAGCAGAGGTCTGCCACGCCCCGTGGGTCACCTCCTGGGCTGGCGGGGATCAACTCATGCTGACCACCCTGGTGGTGCAATGGGTTAAAGCACAGCCATGAGATGCTAAAGCCACTTCAGCATGAGTTTGATCCCCGCCTGCCCCGGAGGTGACCACAGGGTGCGGCAGACCTCTCCTGACCCGCCCACTGCTCCCCTCAGCAGTGCACTTCATCAGTCAGCCTGTTCTGCTCCCCGCTCTGTCTCTGGTGAAGCCTCTCACTGCCCCTGCACCTCTGGCCTGTACCCCAGTTCTGTATGCATCAATACGTAAATCTTTAAAAAAAAAAAAAAAGTGTCTGGGAAATCCAGCACAAGATTAGTAATTGGAAAGTATCTGAGAAGTAAAGGATGGACCTAAAATGACTTCATGAAAAACAATTCCTATTTTACTAGGTTTATTTTCTTCACGACAGGGTAATGAGCCTCACAGAAAAGAGCAACAGCCAGTGAGGTGTCACCTTCAACTAAGATCCCGGCTGTACTGAGGTTGATGCAAGGGGTTCTACTCTGACGAGAGCTAGATCTGAGAGAGTGGAGCATGGGCTAGGCAGGATGCAGGTAACATTTTCACAAAGCTAGAATAGTTGGGGAGCTACAGCAAATCCATATGACACAGCCAGTCACAAAGCACTTCAGGTTAGAGGCTGGGTGAAGAATTGGTTCTAGAAATTGGAGACACTATCACCCTGAAAGCTTTGTCAGCATCCAGGAGAGCTTAGGGTGCATTTGTCCCCATTTTATCCATTTAATGTAGATACAGTTATTTAACAGCTATTTCTAGAAGTACGTAGAAGACGGGTGATAAAGGGCCCGGAAGTTAGATTCCATTGAGTCCCCAGTGTCAAAACATGTCATTTACACTTGACTCTCCTGTTGGTCTCTGTCACATCTTCTGTACTGGTTTGTAGATCCCTCGGAATATTTGTGAGGCCCCAGGGAGCAGCCCGGTTCTCCTTGGCTCAGCAGTGATAAAGGATTATTGGGAAATACCTTTCATTGGAGCCTTTCATCTTGGGGCCTCATGATCAATTAGAAAACTGAAGCCAGCAGCAGTGGCCTGGTCTGGAAAGAGGAATACTTAGTCACAGATATTGTGGAAAATTATGAGATTCTCATGAGTTTTCATTCTGAAAAGAGGAAACCAATTAGGTTGACCTATTGTAATTTAAAAGCATTTAATTGGAAGTGTTTCCTGTTTATTTGGAGCTTGGTTAGCTAAAAACGGGAGTCATGGTTTATTAGAGCAGTCCTTCTAGTATTAATTTGCATAGTTTATGAGGGAATTAAATACTCCCATCCATCTGGACTAGTTTGAAATGTTTTATTACTTATGCTGTGGACCTAAATTCATTAGAACCTCTTCCCTTCTCTCATCTTTAACTTTATAATAGGTCCAGAAGTTCATTCTCTAAAGCTTCATTAATTTAAAATGATTACAAATAAACTCCGTGCTGCTTTTTAATTTTTAAATGCGTATATGATATAACAGGTCAAACCAGCCACAGATGCAATTTTCAAGTAGATATTTAGCAGCAGTTCTTGCTTTAATGAGCAGATAGCTTATTTTTAGCTTGCTTGTTTTCTCCGTGGTGCTGAAAATGACTTGGTACATACAAATAGGTTAAAAATGAGCTCCTGGGCCCTCCCTGGTGGCGCAGTGGGTTGAAGCACAGCACTAAGAAGCTTAAGCCACTTCAGCATGAGTTCGATCCCCACCCAGAGGTGACCACATGGCGCGGCAGACCTCTCCTGACTCCCCCACTGCTCCTCTCAGTAGTGGACTTCATCAGTCAGCCTGTTCTGCTCCCAGGTCTGTCTCTGGTGAAGCCTCTCACCACCCCTGCACCTGTGGCCAAATTTCTTCTGGCCTGTACCCCAATTCTGTAATGTATAAATAAATCTTTAAAGAAAGAAATGAGTTCCTAAAAATCCTCTTGCTACATTGAAAAGTATAGTGTAGTTCCATTCCAGTTACAATCTTACCTTTTAATAAGAATTTGCTGTATGCATTCTACTTTTCATTGATCTTTGCACGTGGGAAAAGAGCTCGTTTTCCCAAAACTGCTTTGAGCAACCCTTTCTGTCACCTGCTCTCTGACTAGCTGTAACCTCAAAATGATTCTTTTCTCATTATTTTTGATATGTTGCTAGTTAGCAAACTATCTTCTCAGCAACATGTATTCATTTAGTCTAAAACAAAAACTTGAAATTTCTTCTCTCGCCCGCTGCTCCCCATATCGGTGTACTGGCCCCTAGCGACCACCCTTAACAGTCCATCTGCCAGTTCGGCTCCCCATTCTGTCTCTGGTGAATCCTCTCAACCCCCTATGTCTCTGGCCTCACCCTAGTTCTTCCATAAAAAAGATTTTTAAAAAGAAAATTTTATCGAATTTTCTCTCTCCATTGGGAAAAGAAATGCGGAAGGATTTCAAGGAACCTTTAGTAACTGAAGAGGTAGAGAAGCATGCGTTAGATAAATCAGTGTTCGTCCTGACATATTCTACACTTTTAACAGATTTTGAAATTTGTGGGGAGGTGAGGCATTTAACACTGCCTCTCTGTCAAAGAGAAAATCCTGGTAGTAGTCAATATCCCATCCAGACTTAGGGTCAGGAGTATATTTTAGAGTAACATTAACTGTAATCTTTTCCTAAGTTCTTACGATTGTATCCAGGCAAGGACTCAAAGTATTCTCCTTGGTTTCCAAGTGTTTATAATCCTAAAAATTTGAAAAATCATTTTATGCATAGTCTATGTTTCTTTTCCACCTGGCTGCTGGCAGGCATTTGTTTTCTTTAAGACCAAGCACAACTTGCGTATCAGATGCAAGGTGTAAAAAAGATGGAATAATTTCCCACCATAACACATAACTTTTACTGCCAAGAGATAGCCTCTTGCATAAAGAAATTGATGTCTCAAGAAAGCGAAAGCAGTTTGCCTTAGAAATATTGTTGCCTACTGGTGTATATGGCTCAGACCATGATCTTGTGTTTATCTTATCTAAATAAGATGCCAAGTCCTGTTCTTGTTCCCTCTCAAAAACATTTTGCCTCTGTGAACAGAATGTAAGAGAAGAATAAAAAGAGGAAGAGGGAGGAAGCTATTTCGACTAAGAAAGATCTTTCCCCCATAGTGTATGCCGTTCCCTCTGGTTTTTATTCCTCTTATGGAAAATCCCTTTGTAGGATGATGATTTTTCTACTAAGGCTGGGTTGATACTAGCAAGTGAAAACAGCCAGTCATTTGGTCTGTGGGAGGATATAAATATAATTTGAATTTTATTGAGAGCAGTACAAAATCCAACAAAGAAAAGTGTCGTCAAAGATTAACACGTCAACATATAAATACTTGTGAATTGATCTTGTGTAAGCCAAGTTTAGAAGTGCTAAGTTGTGGGAGAAATTTGGGACTTACGTGAGATACCTTAGTCAGAACTTCTCAAGACAAGGGTAATGAAGGTTTTGAAGAGTCCTGAGGAGTAACGAGGTGGGGGAAGTACCTTTCTATCCTCACCTAAAATAAACTCCTCTATTTAGATTTGTTTGGCATTTCTGGAGTGTTTGAGTTGTTTCTCCAGAGAGAAACAGACAAATGCATTTAAATGTTGGGTTCAAGTATTTCTCTTCTGATCTGTCTCTTTCCCTCTCCTCTGTCTTTCTCTTCCATGAAATTCATTTTCAACTGAATTACCCATGATCTAATCATTGACATGGCTCCACGATTGAAGACATCAGTGAATTTGTAAAGCAGCATGTCTCAAGAATGATGCTAAATTTCTAAAACTCATGGAAAATTTGATAGGATGTATATGACTTGCATAAAGTATAGACATTTTTTACTTACAAAATTAGTCTTCTCACTACATTTCCCATATTCACCTAAGATTTTGACATAGGTAGGGTTGTGGAAAATTTTACTTCCCAAAGCAGATGACTTGTCTATACTTTCTATAGTCACACATAAACTTCTTTTTTCTGTTTTCAGATACATCATAGAATGTCTGGGTAATGAGCTTTTTACCTCCTTTATCCAAAACCTCTCTCTTTCTCTCTCTCAAGATAATGACCTTTATGGTCACTCTATCGGCATATATACAGTCTTCTAAATTGACTAACTAAAATACCTCAGACTTTGCCTACATCACCCTTGATGTTGGCAAATAAATTACCTCTAGAAAGCTACCTCTAAATAGCTTATTCACAGCTATTTTACAATATATTTTTTAGGCCTGGAGGTAAAGAACAAGAGAATAAACTTTATTGGCTGAGAAAGAAGAAGAGTAGACTTGGTCAAAGTCCATTCGTCCATCTGAGTGCGAACCGTTGCTATTTGTGGGCACTGATGAGCTGCAACTCAAGTCGGGCTTGTGACCATCTCCTGGGACTGTATGCCTGTCGCTGCAGTTTGACTCGTGTGATCAGTCTACTTCCTTCTTCTGCAATAGCCAATCAATAAATTATAAAGAGAGAGCCCAAGAAGGCACAGAGCAGGGAAAACTTAGTAATTAAAACAATGGAGCAAGGGACGTATGGCAATAGGTCACCAGGCCTGTTTAACTTCTTGTTTACCAACCCATGAGCATAGCAAAGTCCCATATTTGAGTCCTGTCTTATCCTGATCCTGGGAATTTTGCTGTCTCGGGATAATGTTGATTACTACCAACAGGATTCTTTTTTGGCATTTATTAGATTTTTATTTCTTTGTCTAGACAGGGATATATAGACCATAAATGAGTGACCCTGTGACTCCTAATTCACCTTGCCAACCTGGAGGTTAGTGCCGTGTTTCCATCCCTTTCTTTTCCACATAGATTTCTAACAAAAAAAGTACATATTATATACATATGCTTTATGAGTCCAATAGGACTTAAGTTGTTTACTCTTTCTAATTTAGCAGCGACATATTTTCAAGGTTTATTATTTTAAGGGAGGCAGAGCAAAGTTCCTGCGAGCTTTTGAGTACCACAATCTTGATGCCAGAAAAGAAGCAAAACAGTAATATTCTGTTTAATTAATTGTGACAGTCTCGTCTCTGTGAAAATATTTGAATACACTAAAGTTTCCTCTGGACCTAGAAAAAGAAATAACTAAGCTCAGAAAACAAGTACAGTCACTGGACTTGGGGCAACACAGAATTCTTTACATTTTTGCTTCCTCAATTACAAACTAACAATAATCGTATTGACCTGCTTCCCAGGTAATGGAGGTAGTCATTGTAGAAGGCTTTTCAAACGATACATTAGTGCCCTGCCAGGGGAAAATGATTGATGGTATGCAACAATGAAAGGCACTTTCGCAATGACAACGCTCAACAAAAGCATCCAGTTCATTCAGATGAGAGTGAAATGCTTCTTTCTATTGAAAAAATAAAAACCAAATGTTCCTGCTTCTAGTATGTCCTCTGCTTTCATTCAGCAATGCCAATCTTCAAAAATTTTAATTGGAAATTTAATTTTGCACAAAGTTCACTGGAGAATTGGACTTGTTTGTTGTCTTCATCTTATTGACCAAGTTCATACCTATGTGAGCACTTTATACGACACATAATGTTGATCAACATGATATACACATCTAGTTAAATCATGCCAAATATGTATTTCTTGATAGACAAGCACTAGTAGTTGAGGCATAGAGATGACAGTCTCCCTTAATGACTTTGAACAGCTGTCTGTGTCATCTGGACATGTCTGACTTGCAACCATCCAGGATATAAACCCGCAGAGCGATGGGTCTTCCCCCTGTGCTGTGGCAGCTCTGATTCTCCACGTAGATTGTACAGTGTTCTTTGTCTCAAGTAAGAAATCATCAGTTTCCAAATTGATTCTAATCACCCTTGCTAGGGATTTAGAATCTCGCCTCTAAGTGTATACTACTTGTAGAAGAGATCATAATCACTAAAGTCGGCAGAGAGAGTGAAGCAAGGTACGAGAGAGGGATGGCCAGAGGGTGTGCTCTGACGGTGCCTGCATCACCTCTTCCTATACCTCTGCACAACCACGACATTTCGTGACCGGAAAATGCCAGGTCTCACTGCCATTTATGATCACGTAGATGAAGTTGGAGGGGATTATACTCAGCAAAGAGCTAAAGATGAAACCTAGATAATTTCATTCAGAAGTGGTATATAAAGAAACAAAACAAAGGAACAGATAAAACCATGCTAAAATAAGCCCTAGAAAGCTGACTAGAGAAATAGGGTTATCAGAAAGGGAGGTGGTGTGGGAAGTAAAGCAGGGAGCCCCATTGATTATGTTAGAAGACTATGAATACATTGGTGGTGGGTGTGATGTGGTAACGTATATCTGAAGAGTTATCAGCCTATAGTGCTCATATATATGTTGTGTTGTATCCTAACACCACCTCAATGCAAGATAATACAATTTTGAAAGAAAATCAACCTTCATGTAAAGTCTTAAAAAAATAATAATAAAGAGGGGCCCTCTCTGGTGGCACAACAGGTTAAAGTGCAATATAATGAAGCTATTGCCCACTGTAGTACAAGTTCAACCTCTGGCTGGGGAGTGACCCACAGGGCACAGCAGACCCCTCCTGACCCACCCACTGCTCCCCTCAGCAGTGGACTTCGTCGATCTGCCTGTCCTGCTCCCCGCTCTGTCTCTGGTGAAGCCTCTCATCCCTGCACCTCTAGCCTGTACCCCAGTTCTGGATGCATAAATAAATATATATTTTTGAAGAGCTAGAATTTGTTGTTCACAGTCTGGAGGTTAGAAGTCTGAAGTCAAGGTGTTGTTTCAAACTTGGAATAGACACAAAAGCATGAGGGTCAGATGAATAGTTGCATATTCCTGGGAGCCTGTCAGCCAAGCTCCTGCAGGCTGGGTCCTTGTCTTCAGTTAGCAGACAGCGCCATTTTGGGAGGATTCTTTTACTTCAGGAGACATAGAAGTAATGCTCTGCCTGTCCTTAAGCCAAGTTTTGGCCCTGAATGCTCTGCCCCAGTTCCTTCATCCTGCCCTCCAGCTCCACACCACAAACGTGACTCCCCAGTCACAGTCTAGTCAGACACCTCCACTCCTGCCTGTCTCCCCTTGACCTTCAGTATAAATGTCAGACTTTTTTTTTAAAGATTTATTTATTGATGCATACAGAGCTGGGGTACAGGCCAGAGGTGCAGGGGCAGTGAGAGGATTCCCCAGAGACAGAGCGGGGAGCAGAACAGACAGACTGATGGAGCACACTGCTGAGGGAGCAGCGGGCGGGTCAGGGGAGGTCTGCCGCGCCCTGGGGGTCACCTCCGGGGCGGGGATCAAACTCGCACTGATGTGGCTGCAGCTAACCTGAAGTGCTGCATCCTAACCCGCTGAGCCACCAGGGAGGGCCCATATAGTTCCCTTTTAATGGGAATGTGCACTGACTGTATGTGCAGACATTGTGGTACCTTGGTTAATTTTTCAGTGAAATGAATGGCTTTTTTAAAAAACTATTTTTTAAAAAAGATTTATTTATTTATGCATAGAGAACTGGGGTACAGGCCAGAGTTGCAGAAGGTTGAGAGGCTTCACCAGAGACAGAGCGGGGAGCAGAACAGGCAGATGGACGAAGCACACTGCTGAGGGGAGCAGTGGGCCAGTCAGGAGCGGTCTGCGGCGCCCTGTGGGTCACCTCCAGGGCTGGGATCGAACTCATGCAGAAGTGGCTTTAGCTTCGTAGTGCTGTGCTTTAACCCGCTGCACCACCAGGCAGGGCCCAGCCCACCTCCTTTCTTAGACTTAAATTGTCTTTAATGTGTTGGCCCGTCCAATTCCGGGCAAACCTGTCCACATGCACAGAGAGAGACATACCAGGATGCCCGTTGCTTTCAGTTTTGCATTAGAGAAAAAAACAGGAACAATCCCCTCAGCCAGCTGAATAACTAGCACCTACCTAATTCTGTGATCACAATGGGTCTTTATCTAATACCAGACTGGTGGGGGGGGTACATGGAAAGAACTTCATGGTGTGTTATGTTGGGGATTCTTGGGGGGCCATGAAAGATAAGTCCTCACACTGTGGATGACCTCTCCCCTAATTCTGAGAGAGTCTTAAAGAATGGGACTAGAGCAAAGGGCTAGGAAAGGAGCTTAATATTATTTGTGCATGAATGAGAAATACCCAGCGTCCCCAGACTTCTAAGGGGTACACGCTTTCAAAAGATTCCAGTCACCCACCACACAGAGGGAGAAGAAGCAGACTTGGTGTAAAAGATTTTGAACACAGGCAGTGTGCACAGAGAGAGAAAAGGAGAAAGGGCACCCCTAAAAATAAGCTTCCCATCAAACCCCACACAGTACCTGTCCCCTGGTAGGCAAATACCCAGCCAAACGGCATCAGCCTGAACAGGGGCCGCTGATGCCGCAAAACATGCCCAGTATAAAGTACCTTCTGGCGAGGAGCCGAAAGGGGTTAGCCAGGTCCCAGAGACCTGGGACAGGACAGACCAAAATCCAAAATTAAAGTGCAAATCAAGATGATGGGTACGTGATTTTTGCCAGGAGCTAGAGGGAGACTGGATCCTCCCTGTCTCCCTCGTACCCACAAGTCCGCGGGTCCCTCTTCAGGTCTCCATTATGTCTTCACCTCAGGTGTCTTCTAGTCCCAGGTGCAAGTCAAAGCCGGAGAAGCAAACAGGCAGGCGCCTTTGTCTTCCATGTCATGAAGCTGTGCCTGGTCCCTCGGCTCGGACCCTCGTTCCCAGCCGCTTCTCCACTCAGGAAGAGCGGTTCATGGCATTCTAGAATTGTACCAAGAAAATGGTGCTTCCCATTCATGGAAGTGTATCTGTAACAATATCAAAGATCCCAACTGCTGGAAGGTGTTTAGATCATAAAGCAGGCCTATCTGTGCTGTTCTCTTATGACCAAAATTTCCCTGTGTCACTTTCGTTCACTAAACTTGAAATTACATATCATTTTTACAAAGTAATACTTGTACTCGAATGAAATCAGTGTCATGAATGTTTCTGGATTCATTTGAGTAAGAGTCAGAAAACCTGCATTCAAATTCTTAATCTGACTAGATCTCTAACTTGGAGCCAGTAATTTGTGTAACGATGTGAGCTGTTCTTCCCTCATCTGTGTATCAAGGGCATTGTGCAAATAATCTATAGAGTATCTTTGTGGCAAAGTTATATTGATGTAGTTCTCTTGTCTTGTGCAATGTTGATGATTATACTTGCTTGTTTTCACATTTTGGGATATTTCAGGCCTAGTGGCATAAGAGGAACTCAAAGCCAAGTTTTTTAGCAGAAGCAAAATGTATTTGAGACAGGATGAAAGGAAGCCCAGAAAGAGCGAGATATGGGCAGGAAAACCTGAGTGGGATTTTGCTCATCCTTGGATGTTGCTGATATTTATGGGGATCCTGGATTTCCTTCTGGGCTGACTCTCACCTTTACACTTCCTTTGGGATGGGGAGAACATTTGCTTGTCCTGGCAGGAGCTGTTCTGTAGCCAAGTATGGCTGGTAGGAAAATTGCCTCCTCTGGCTTCTTCTTGCTTTCTGAGGCTCTCATGACTTTCTGCCAATTCAAAGGCCTCAGTCTTCAAGGCACTTTCATGCCCACTCTAGGGACAGTTTTTGGTTTTGGTCTCTGGCTTTTTAAAAGTTTCATAAATCCAGATTTCTGTGCTCCTCTGGTGTCTTGCTGTGGCCAGACTTCGAAGGGAACTGTTTCTTTCCCCAGCTGCCTTACAGCTAATCTAATCGGCTATCAGACAATTGGCAATGTTCTAGAAGTCCTTTGCATATAATCATATGCCTCATAACAAATATATAAAATAAATACTATATTATCTCCATTTTATGAAAGAAGGTAATGAGATACCCAAATTAAATATTTTGCCAAATGTCACCACCAGGAAGCTGTCAAGTTGCTACCTAGGCAGTCTTAGAATCCATGATCTAAACCTTTCAGTTGAACACAATCAAAAGTCAACCATTCTATTCCTGCATGATTTAAGTATTCCTACACTAATTAATTATTAAAGAAAGAAAGCTGAAGACGATAGGAAAAGTAAATGCAAACTCAGGGAAATGAACTGTAAGAATTTCAGTGCAGAGACCAGCAGAAGTCATACTTAAAATTTTTAAGCATTTTTCATAATTAGTCATTTCTACATGCCAGAATATGACTGTGTCTTCAGATTCCTGTTTAACACTGCTAGGAAAAACTATTCCTCCTGCATTCTTGTGTGTGTTTTTCTCTGACACATATGGCACTGACACTTTCAATTTTAATTTCACAGATGAAAGAACTCGGTGTCATCTTCTACAACTGCAGCTGCCTCGTCTTAGATTTACAAAGGATATTTGCTCTGTATAGTTCATTAAAATTCAAGAGCAGAGTGCCTCAGACCTGGTCCAAGAGACTCTATGGAGTCTATGATAATGAAAAGAAATTGCAACTTCAGTTGAATGAAACCAAATCTCAAGCATTTGTGTCGGTGAGCTGTTCCCAGCTTTCTCCTCTCTTATTTTACCAAAGACCCTTAATTAAGTTGGAATGTTCCAGTCTGATCTTGTGTTGGGTAAACATTTACTAGATGGGTTTTGTCTCAGCCTTTGAAAAATTCAAATGTTTCCACTTCTCTGCCTAATCATATGCTGCCCCTAATTTACAGTAATAATAAAATTGAACTCTTCCCCCTCACGATGGTGTGATCTGATTCGATTGCCACAATTATCCTGTAGGGGAGGACTATTTTCAGTGCCCTGCAACAAAGGTTGTCAGACTCATCCTTAGCTTTTGAACTCTTTGATGAAACAAATCTGGAGGAACCACAGTATCTAAAAAAGACAAAATCAGAATTGCTGTGCTTGATTGAGACTGGAAGGCAGGAGGCCTACCCAACAGGGCGGAGTGAGGACACAACTCCCGGGCCATCCTGATGCTGAAAATCACCACTTCGCCCAACCCGACAACCCCAGCTCACTTTCCCTTGTCACCTACCTTCCCGACCCACTACTTGACCTCTCCACACCTTCCCCATCCGCCTGCCTCTGCCCACTCGTACCCCTCAGCCTCACCCACACATCCATGTCCCGTGTTCACTGCCTGCTTCCTCCACGTTATCCAGCGATGAGTTGATGAACATTTAGGCATTTCTGCCATTTGGCCACAGTGAATCGTTGTGGGAAAACCTGTTTTCAATTCTGGGGACAGATAGTGAGGTACAGAGCAAACAACAAAGGCAGAGGAACAGGGGAGTGTCAGCTCCTAGAAAACTGTGAGTGCCTTCCTCAGGCTTGATCTGTTTCCAAGACATCAGGAGTCCTGAGTGACATATGTTTGTTTTTAAACATCAAGGAGACGAGATCAGGAAATGAGTTAGGACGATATCATAAGGACCCCAGAAAAAGACACTAGTGTCTGAATGATGGCAGAATCAGGAAGAAGAGGAAAGAAGAGACACAGCAGCAGAAACTACCGATCTCAGTGACAGATGGAGAAGGCATCCACGTATGAGTACTGAGGAAAGAATCTTTGGTTTTCTTCTGTTTAAAATACTTGAATGTTTACCTTCATTCCAAAAGAAACAGCTCTTCTTGCCCCTCAGCTACAAAGATGGCTTTCTGGGGGGGAACACTGGAAGGGGAGAGAGCCTTCAGCAGCTCCTTCTTGGTTGGGTACCCAACACTCCAGCTCATGAACCTCTGAGCCAGGTTCCCACAGCACAGTGAGGGAAGCTGTTCCAGACCATCTGGTGGGAGATCCTGAGCACCTAATGCTGCTGTTCACACAGCTCAGGAGCTGTTGACTCAACTTTGGGGGATTAAACTTATTTGTTCTCTTACACTTGTCATAGCATATTGTTTCTGAGTAAAACAAGAACTTGGGGAAACGCTGGTTTTAGTCCTTTCCAGTAGAAAAATAATGAAAAATTCCAAGTATGCATTTCCCTTTCTAAACAATTGCATCTAAAATGCCATATTTTTGTGAAATGAAAAACACCTCAAGCAATATGAAAAAATAATATCCTTCTTTCCTTACTCTCCTGATGAATTGGGGTATCTTAATAACTCACTCAAGTGTTTCCCCTAGAATTGTGTATGAACTTTTTTTTTTAATAATTAGCAGTCCTTTTCTTGACTCAATGAAATATTTAGGAAAAAATAAAGCAAGACTATTAGATTGTGTCTTGAATATTTTCATTTCCACATCACCTTTCAAACAAAATGCTTCTAGGGTAAAATACTTGCTGTCTGTATTGAAACTAGCCACAGTCATTTTACGAGTTCAATCCCTGCCAGGGAGCTGACCCACAGGGCGTGGCAGACCTCTCCTGACCCGCCCGCTGCTCCCCTCAGCAGTGGACTTCGTCCATCTGCCTGTTCTGCTCCCCACTCTGTCTCTGGCGAGTCTTCTCACCGCCCCTGCGCCTCTGACCTGAACCCCAGTTCTGTATGCACAAATAAATAAATCTTTAAAAATAATAATAATAATAATCCCCTCCCCAACAGACTTAAAGGACAATATGAAGACCTAGTATACCTTCATGATACAACTTGGATAGAAAAAATTTTTGCCTAATCTCAAAACACTTGAAAGTATGTTTGCAAAACTTTAGTAGCATTGAGATCTAGTAAAACAAATGCAACAACAATTCCAGAAGACAAAAATTAATGCTTGAAAAGTCTCCTCTTTGTGTCTTTCCAGAACTCTCCTAAACTCTTCTGTCCTAAAAATAGAAGCTTTGACATAGACGCCATCTACAGCGTGATAGATGATGCCAAGCAGCATGTGTACATCGCCGTCATGGACTACCTGCCTATCTCTAGCACAAGCACCAAAAGGTGAGCGAATTCTCAGCCTCCACCTTGAGCCAGGTCACCAGGGTCAGGTACTAAAGCAAGGAAACACCCCAGGAAACACCCGCCTGGACGGTGAGATCGTTTCAGGTCGAACTAATTTATACCATTCAGCAGGTCCTCAGTGAGCCCATTTTAAGAACTCAGACAATAGTCTGAGGAGTGAATGCCAGGTGAGGAAATAAAGTCAGAGGTTCTAGATTGCATCATCAAGGAGCTTTGTTCAAAGGAAAAGAGGTTTTGCACCAGCCACAGGACAACATGATCAAGGGAAGGATCTCTGAATGGGAGTGATTTAAAGTTTTGGCTTTTTTTTGTTTTGTTTGTTTGTTTGTTTTCAATTAAGAGGAGACTAGAAGGGGAGAGCCCTAGATCAAAATAAGGGTATTTTGAAGGAGCAATGACCTGCAAATTCAGTTACAGCTGGTCAAGTGACCAGCTTTGAGTCTGAGAGAGAGGGAATTGCCTTACCCGCTGAGCATGGAGGAAAAGAGAGAAGGATGCATCTGGCTGTGAGGTACAAAAGAGACCAGGAGCCTCCATTCTGTGAGTGAAGGCAGAAGTAAGTTTGGAATAATTACAGAAGCTGGGACTGATTCAAAAGAAGTCCAGGATTGGTGAGCGGTGCTGAGGGTTCAGCGCGATTCTCTATTGGTTCCACCTGCACAGCACTGCAGTGATTTTTTTTTCCAGTAGTCCTCAGCATTGTGACGATAGAAATAGACAAAGGGAATTATAATCCAGCGTTCAATTTTGCCAAAAGCTAGAGGGAGGGAGAGGGAGGA
This sequence comes from Condylura cristata, assembly GCF_000260355.1. Lineage (NCBI taxonomy): Eukaryota > Metazoa > Chordata > Mammalia > Eulipotyphla > Talpidae > Condylura > Condylura cristata. Next base: position 24,703,325 of record NW_004567130.1, read on the forward strand.
AAGTCCAGTGCTCAGAAGTGAGATTAGGCCGGTCGGGGAAAGCGGCCAGGAGGAACTGGCAGACAGCTGCAGGTGCAAGGACCATGGTCTTGGGCCAAATAAGAGAGTGGGGGGAAGTGAAGGGCTGGAGGCTGGGTCACAGAGAGACAGGCGAACTTTGCAGAGGCCACGATTATGAGTCTGACACGTTGGGGAACTGAATACCATGTTATTGGTGTGAATCGTGAGTAGAGAATCAGGGAAAGTTTTAAATAAGTAAACAGGTCTACAAATGACAGACTAAGAAGAGAGCGTGATTTAAAGCTTGACCTTATGATAGGCAAGTATTTGTTTAACACAGGAGGTGACATTTTTAGAAGTAACATTGTGTGGATCAGGGGATAGGAGTTTGACCCACATCCTAAACCAAATGGGCAGATTGTTGCTGAAAATACACAGGATGACTTTAGAGAAGCTGTGACCTTAGGAAAGACTTGGGGTTAGTGAAGAAAAAAGTAAAAGACTTAAGAGGTTGAACCTGTGGGGGCAGGTGGCAAGGGGCTTGGTCAGGAGAGAGGAACCTAAGAACCATCTGGAAATAAGAATGTAAGAAAGCTCAGACATCCAGAGAAGAAACATAGATAGGGGCATTTGTCAAAGAAGAGAAGCTTGAGTGGCCATATGGAAAGAGAGGGAGTGTTGAAGCCGCCTAACTGGAATTTTGCTAGAAAGTCTGTTCTTAGCACACAAAAGTTCTGAGGCCCAGCTTGGTGTAAAGGATGGCACAGAGTAGTTGTCAGGCTGTTTCTGTCCCTGACTCACAAATCCTGGTGGTGGAGACTTCATCTTAGGCAGGGACATATCTCAGCAAAGCATTCTCCCTCGTTGCCCTAACTTTAAGAGGCTTGTACTTTTCAACATTTCTTACAAAATTATTGATGTCTTACAGGACAAAGGAATGATCAGGTTAATATGTTCTGTAAAATTCAGTAAGTTTCTTTTCCAAAGCTGACTTATTTTCTTTATTTAATCTATATGGATCTTGTGTCTTTAGGACCTATTGGCCTGACTTGGATGGGAAAATAAGAGAAGCGTTAGTTTTGCGAAGTGTTAAAGTTCGACTCCTCATAAGCTTCTGGAAGGAAACTGACCCCCTTACATTTAACTTCATTTCATCTCTTAAAGCTATTTGCACTGAAATAGTCAACTGCAGTTTGAAAGTTGTAAGTATTTTATTGGCTGTGTTATTAAAAAAATTATTCTTTTCATACAATTATGAATGCCGTAAACATATGCATACATGTAAGTTTTCAGAAAGAATCTTACTGAAGGTAACAATTTTTTTAAATATTTATTTATACTTACAGAACTGGGGTACAGGCCAGAGGTGTGGTAGGTGAGAGGATTCACCAGAGACAGAGTGGGGAGCAGAACAGGCTGACTGAAGTCCTGCTGAGGGGAGACTGCTGAGGGGAGCAGTGGGTGAGACAGGAGAGGTCTGCTGAGCCACTTGGGTCACTCCCTGGCCGGGGATTGAACTCGTGCTGCAGTGGCTTTGGAGAGCTTCATCATGCAGTGCTTTAACTTGTGGCCCTACAATAACTATTTTTATAGTGAGAAATCAAAAAGAATGAAGCAGTTTTCCAAAACAATTGATGTGAAAGAGGAGGAGAACCCAAGCGTTCGGTGCCTCCCTGCTTAGCCCTCTTCACACACTGTCTGTTGGGTCCTCTCTGCTTTTTTTGACCTGCTCCTCACCAACTATTCCCACTGAAGGTGTGACCAACAGGGCATTCAAACATACCCGCACTGACCCCTGGTCCTGACGCCCCCAGCCTGGGCTCCTGTCCTGGCTCCAGCCCCTGAGGCCGTGTTAACCTGTCTCTGCACACCTGGAGGGAGACAAGAGAAGGAATCGCTGGCATTTGCAAGGCACCAACTCTCAGCTCATCTCTGACTTCCTGGCGCCCTGCCACCCTCTCCCTCCCCTCCTGCCCTCTGTACAAGTCCTCTCTCCTACCAACTGCCCTCTTCTCCACGCATTACCTGGTATTCACCCGCTAATGTTTAGGTCACAACTTCGTCCCACTTCTACTGAAGTCACTCAACAAAAGCACAGAGACCCTGTCTGCTCTGTGCCGGGCGCTCTGCTCGGTGGCAGGACAGGGCACCTCACGGCAGGGACCCCAGTTGACATGGTTCCCCCCCAACTTTGCCACATGGTTTCCAGTATGGCCCTGCACCTCCATACCCCAAAATCAAACACAGAGAGAAGAAAATACGAGCAAACACTTACATGAAGTGGTGGACTTGCTGTAACCTTCATCGCACTGCCCAGAATTCTCTCCTCTGGATATATTTAATGGCAAAGGAGGTTTATGGGTTTGGTTTCTGAGGCAGTGGTGTTTCCAAGGTGAGGAAGGAGCAAGTTTGTGAATCATCACACCCTGAAATTCTGGGTGTGTTCTGTGAAATTCAGGACATTTTATGCATTTTACTCTCTTCCCGCTTGAAGACCACAGCTGAAGTGTGGACAAACCAGTGAGGTAAAGTCTGCATATAGCACCTCACAATTCAATGACATAGAAATCAAAACCAGCAACAACGCCCCAAAAGCCAAAGTGAAGGTTACACTCTGGGGATCTCCCTGGTGACATAGGGGTTAAGTCTCAGCCCTATCACTGCTGCAGCCTCAGTTAGATCCTCACCCGGGAGCTGACCCACAGGGCGCGGCAGACCTCTCCTGTCTTCCTGCTGCTCCCCTCAGCAGGGTACTTTGTCAGTCTGCCTGTTCTGCTCCCCAATCTGTCTCTGGTGCATCCTCTCACCCCCTGGCCTGTACCCAGTTTTTGTGTGCATGAAGAAATTAATCTTTTAAAAAATAATAAGCTAAATAAAGAATGTGAGACCCCTACCCATGAGGGTATTGGTTGGTTGCTCATAGCAAGTTGGTTCCTGTCTCCTCGATCAAACTCACCCTAAGAGGGGCGCTCTTGGGGGGTCAGGTGTCAGAACATTAGAATACAGACGTGACTGCCACCACAGAAGCAGAGAAGAGAGTGTCTTTGATGCAAGACACTTGCATCAATGAAATCACCGGAGTGAACTATTAGGTGTTTTCATTTAAGACTTGAAAGGAATTACAAGAAAAGTAGAATCCATCATTTTAGCTTCTCTAGTGCTTACTAAGTTTATTATAGATTTTCAAACACTGGTGGTCATAATTCTCAAATAAAATGGGAGTTTCATGTTTCACGAAACAGAGTCTTCAATCTTCGCTTAAGACAGTTCATGTATTTCTCAGCACTAAGCTAAGACTAAGTACAAGAGAAGGTGTGGCCCCGACATCTAACAGGTGGGTGGAATCAGTCTTTAAAAAAATTGGCACTGGAACCTTGCATAAAGCATATCTTCATTCCGCCACTAATAAAATGAACAAACAAAAAACAGTGACCTAGGAGAGAGACAGGGAATCTCTGATGTTAGAGAAGTCACCTACCCTTAGCTCTGTGGGTCTGTGTTCATGAAGGGGACTCATCAAGAGACTGCAGGGCCCTCCCTGGTGGCGCAGTGGGTTGAAGCACAGCACTGGGAAGCTTAAGCCACTTCTGCATGAGTTCGATCCCCGCCTGCCTGGGAGGAGACCACATGGCGCGGCAGACCTCTCTTGACCCGCCTGCTTCGTCTATCTGCCTGTTCTGCTCCCCACTCTGTCCCTGGTGAATCCTCTCACTCCGCATCTCTGGCCTGCCTGTACCCCAGTTCTGTATGAATAAATAAATAAATCTTTAAAAAAAAAAGAGAGAGAGACTGCAAAGGTCTCCCTGGTGGCGCAGCGGGTTAGAGAGCAGCACTATAAAGCATTCCGCAGCTACTGCAGCACAAATCCAGTCCCTGAGTTGGATCTCTGGTCAGGGAGCTGACCCACATGGAGCAGCAGACCTTTCCTATGTCACCCTCTTTCCCTTCAGCATGTATTTCAATAGACATGCTTTCTCTGCTCCCCACTCTTCCTCTGGTGACTCCTCCCACCCTGCACATCCGACCTGTACCCCAGTTCTTGTGTGCATAAATAAATACACTTTTAAAAAGAGAGACTGCAAGATATAGGTATGAAAGTAGCCCCAATCAGCTGAAGGAGGAGGAGGACTTGTTAAAGAAATTAAGAAATCACCTTTGAAGTGTCTTTACTGTTATCTAAAAGCATGTCAATGAGCAGGATATGACTTCTGCCATCATTTTAGCTTCCGTATAAAGCTATTTCCTGTCTTTTGAGACATCTTTGGTTGCCAAGGCAAATGGATTCTCAGTAAAGCCTCAAACTGTGCTGCAATCCCTAACTGAAATTAGGATGTGGACTTTATTCTTTTTTCCAAGCTATCATGATTTTACAGTGATATCTGCCTTAAGAGGAAAAAGTCAAAGCATGTGGACAAGAGAGTGCCTGGTCTGTTACTCAGCAGAGGTCACTGTAATATTCACATGCTTGACAGACATGTGATGAAGATGGATGAGCACTCATGGGATTTTAGGTCAGTTTGAAGAGCCCACAAACACCGTATGTGAGCCCTGCAAGGCAACACAGGTTTTGCAAAAAGACAGGAGCTGAGAAAAGGGAGTCCAGAAAGCAAGGTGGTCCCGGCAGAAGTGGCCACGCCTGTGGCAGGGTGGCCTTGCAAAGGCGCTCACCTGTGTCCTGCAGTCGACAGTCTTCGGTGGTAGCTTTTGACCTGTGCCCCATTGGCTCAAGGATTCTACAAAGCATCAACCTTGCTGAGCACCAAATTTATCACCCCTTTTTAGCCTTGTTGGGAAGGAGAAGGACGACCCTCATGATTTCCCCAAATTTGGAACACTTAAAGTGATATTTCAGTTTCCAGATAGCATCTTGTTTTTCTCTCTGTCACTTTTCCCCTCTATACATACATGATGCCACAGCGGTGAGACATTCCAGAAAGATTCCATGCGGTTCTGAGTAAGTTCAACACTTTCCAGTGTGGTGAGGCCTTGAGACCTTCACCTTGCGATGTTTCCCTATGAGCTCAGTCATAATTGAAACCTTATCTAAGCATTTGCCAATTTCAATAGAATCCTGAAGCACAAGTTTGGCAACTCCTGGTGCCGACCCCTCTCTCGTCAACCCGGCCTTAGATGAACTGGAATGATACTTTTCAGGTCACATTAAAATTGAAATTCAGGATTCATAGTTTGAGGTTGCAATTTTTTTTAAGTTGCTTAAGTATTTAGATGGAAAGTATTTGTTCCTTTGACAAAATCTCTTCACCTTTGCAAATTCCCAATTTAATATGCCAGTCATTGACATGGAGCTGCTATTTCTTATAATTTAGGCAACATGTAGAAACATTCATTCCATTCATTGGCATCTCACAGAAAGCTCCGGAAGCTGACTTCACATGCCAGTGCACACTGATGAAAAATACAATGAAAATCACACCATCCTCTGGCTCTCACCCTGATGAAAGAATGACTTTTGTGTTCATATTGTAGCTGAAAATTGTTAATGATAGGTCTGGCTGAGCATGCTAATTTTCTTTCATTTCATCTCTATACATTTAAGAACGAAAATAACTTCACCTAAATGAAGTAACAAAATGGGGTTTTGAAGTCCTCATTGATATGTGGATGATAACCACTTTCTCTCCTCCACAGGGCCAACAGTTTTTTTCTAGTTACCTGTTTTACTTACTTATTTTCTTCTGTCTTTCAGAAATTTTTTGATCTGGAGAGAGAAAATGCTTGTGCCACAAAAGAACAAAAGAACAACACCTTTCTGAAATTAAATCGTAACAAGTACATGGTGACAGACAGCGCAGCTTATATTGGTAGGTGCCAGGGCTGGAGGTTTCTTCGGGGTTTGCAGATTGGGACTGGTCCAGCCGTGGTCCCTCACCCAGGCCAAGGAAGCACCAGCTTGTGGCTGAGTGACAGTAGACATTGAGGGCAAAGAGCTCTTCACTAGATTGTCCTCTCTATGGCTTAGTTCATATATGAGCGGCCACATCAGATCACTGTTCATAAATGCTTGGCAGAAATTCTTTGGTCCTTTGTCCCACTTAATAGGAGACTGGCGTGAGGAGGCAGAGGACAGTAGAGGCCAGCAGAGAAGCCAGAGAGCCCAGAGGTAAAGAGTCACCAGGGGCGGCAGCTTGATTTCTTTTAACTTCTAGCCTCCAGGATGTTTTTATAAAGATTTATTTATTTATGCTTTCAGAACTGGGGTGCAGGCCAGAGGTGTGGTGGGTGAGAGGATTCACCAGAGAGAGACTGGGGAGCAGAACAGGCAGACTGACAAGGTACACTGTTGAGGGGAGCAGCGGGCGGGTCAGAAGAGGTCTGCCGCGCCCTGTGGGTCAGCTCCCTGGCGAGGGATTGAACTCAGGCTGCAGTGGCTTCGGAGAGCTTCATAATGTGGTGATTTAACCAGGGATGCGTTGTACCACTAGGGAGAGCCCACAGTTTTAAAACCATAAATTTCTGTTATTTAAGTCACCCAACTTGTGGTGCTTTGTTACGGCAGCCCCAGCAAACTAACATCCCAGCCAACCCCAGACAACCACCCTGGGGAGACCATGTCACAGCAGCTGCCCTGATTCCTGCACCGAGGACTTTGGTTTCGGAACGGGGAACTGGCTGATAGCAAAGCAAGGAGTGTCTTGTGTATTCAGCTTTGGCTGGTTTTTTGATGGGAAGGCCTCTGAATACTATAATTAGAATCCCTCATTTGTACATATGGATTAGATGTTGTCTCTTTGAGATGGTAGTAATTATTCACAAGCTTTTTACATTAATTCCTATATGTCTTAAATGTTGCTGTATTTAGTGTGTCTTGTGACTGTCAATAAGAAATAACATTTACAAAAAAGTACAGCGGATTCCTTGTTTTGAGTTTCAAGTTGAGCAAAGCTGAAGAAAATGCCAAAATAATATGTAAATATTAATGTGCCATATGTAAGGCTTCTTGGGATTTTTTTTTTCCTTCTAAGCTGTCACCACAATTCAGTCTCCCTGTCGTTATTCCTGGGTGTTTACCTTACTTTTTTTTTTAATAGAATCTGTACCATATTTCATTACATGGGGTATATTCCCCAGTGGGTCTTAATAATTCCCACGATTTCCTTCCTTCGCTTACAGGAAATTTCGACTGGGTAGGGAATGACTTTACCCAGAATGCTGGCACAGGCCTGGTGATCAACCAAGCAGATGTGAGGAACAACCGGAGCATCATTAAACAGCTGAAAGACGTGTTTGAGAGGGACTGGTACTCACCTTATGCCAGAACCTTACAGCCCACCAAACAGCCAAACTGCTCAAGCCTAGTCAAACTCAAAGCGCCGTCCAATAAAACTGCCCCCTACAGCCTGAGTGGGAAGGACCCCAAAAGTGTCTAACTGGCTGAGAAACTGAGAGGATCGGCTGTATTTCATATTTATATCAAAGGACTTGAGGAGAGAAAAATGATTTAATATGTCTTTTTTTTAGGGGAAAAAAGCACACTTACAAGAAATATTCTCTGAATGACATGTAATACCTACTACTATCTTCATGGTGTGTACACTAAATTTGAGACTTTTGTATATGTTACTTCTGACAGAGAATGTCATTTTAGCTTGGAAGTTAGTTTTTATGTTTACATACAAATTTTAAGATTTTATGCTTCTTCTTTCTCATTTTAGAACTTTTTCTGCTGACCCACACGGTCAGTTATTAGGCAGCTTAGCATGAGGTAAGCTCTTTCACACCATTCTGAGAACTGCTGACTTACAGGGGACTCTGAGGACGCTGCCCTAGAGAAGAGACTGATCAAATCAAGTATTTACCCTTGTAAACCAATTCCAAGACCTATTTGGTCAGTTAAGCATGAACAACTTATCTCTCATGCCAGTTGTCAAGACTCTTAAAGAAATACCTTTTTTTTTTTTGTCTTCCTGCTTTATTCTTCTAATACTGTAACTTTTTTTAAATCAATTTCTCTTTTCACAAAATGTCCTTACTATGTAGATAGAGTCCCTCATTCCAAGTAATAACGTCTCTTGAAAATGTAAGAATTCCTCAGAATGGATACAAAATGGAAGTAGCCATCTTCAATTTTCACCTTTAAACTTCATTTTGCTGATCAAACTGATATTTTAAAACCACAACCAGCAATAGATAACCCTTCTCTCGAACTCAAAAATATTATGTAGCCACATGCTAAAATTCAGTATGCTGCTAGGTTTGCATAATGAAAACACAGTAGTTTTCACATTCTTGTTTAGTTTATGCTACTATCAAGGACAGACATGCATCAGTGAATTTTAATTTCTTTAGACTCATTATGCTGCTCAGAGTTCGCCAGAAAAGTTTATAAAGCTATTTAATATACCTTCTGCTATTTAATATACCAAATGCTTTTCAGCGAAATGCAATTTAAATACTGTGCTTAACATATTTTACTAAGAAAACAGAATACTGAACTATTATTCTATAATGTCATTGTGTGTTCTTTTATATCTATACAATATTTAACCTTATATTAATGGAGACCGCGCTACACAAGAGAGAGGCATGCCCTCTTCGGAGCCCGGAGCTGGCACCATCAGCATGTCCCGTCTGAAGGCTGCTCCTGGCTCTCTCTGGGCCAGAGGGGTCCTACACCCCTTGGCCTGGGGTTTCTATTGGTAATGTAGGGACAGAAATACCTACCTCGTGAAGATGTCGTTATGGTAGGAAACATTTATAACTTGTTTTGAAATCAAAAGAACCTATATAAATGCTAAGCATTCTGATGTACATTCTTTTTCTTGAAATAACCTGTGTGGTCTCCTGGCATGATCCACACCAGGTTCTCCTGGTGTGACTGGAGAAGGAGAAGCAGATGCAGAACATCCATCTATAAGTGTGGAGGAGAAGACAGCAACTTGAAGTCACTGCTGGAGATCTGGATTGTCATTGTTTCAATGGAACTTTGCTTTATTGGGTCACTTTGGCATAAATTACATAAATTGCATCAGAGCCGGAAGAGCAATCAATTCTATATATATTTTTAAACTTCTACAGACTTGATATCTAATATGCCAGAAAGAGGGATGTAGAATCCAATGTATCTTAGCCAGTGGGTTCACTTGGTGTCGAATGTCTATCGCTGATCATCTAGCGATCACAAAACATCCTTTCTTATTGTTGTCAAGTATTGTATTACTGGATATTTCACCAGGCAGTGAAGAGAGCCATATCTGAAGGATATGTTTGGGGTTGTTTTTTTTTTATGAATTATTGGGGAAATCTTAATGAAATTCTACATCAATCAAGGCCAGCCCATAAAACTTTAAATATTCCCCATGTGCCTAATGCTTGTTTGAGCAGAGAGTTCTCCCGCCAGTCATCTCAGTAGAGTCAATTTAATTTTGTTGATGAATTTTTAAACTTACTTTTGATTTGTTTTCTTACATCATTGTTCTTCCTTCAGGTGTTGTCCAGTAGAGGGTTTTTTAAAAGACAGAAAGCAAAAATCAGGTGTAGAAACACACATACCAAGCTTACTATGGAGCAAAGAAAAAGTACTAGAAATGACATCCAAAGTGAGACGAGAGGGCTGCTCCCCGATAGTTCTCAATGTCTCCTGGATGTCTGTCACGGCCACGGCACAAGCAGGCTTGATGTAGTGAGCCCCTTCGCTGTCACCAGGCTTCACATGTTAGGAGGCGAGAACTTGTTCTGTATGAGATGACCACCATTGTCGTTTCCGTCCAGGTCTCTCAGAAGGGTAGCACCAGGAAATGCGTCTGGATTCTTGCACCCCGCAAAGCCCTAGATCCCCAGAAGGCCATCTGTCCAGGGTCTGCAGGCGGCCGCCACTTCACTGACCCCAGGGAGCAGTGTTGGCTTTCTGCGCAGTCAGGAGATAGTCCCGGGCAGAAAAGGTCATCCATGGGCCCTGGCTCCTGAGAGAATTCTAAATTTTACAAAACTGTCCTTTTCATTTGGGTGCGTTGTGAACCCCGGGGAGGAGCAGTTTTCTACTTTTTGACATTGCTAAAGAAAAACAGACTCCTGACTTTCAGCTTCCCCCGTAAGCATCCCAGGAGTTAATTTTTTGAGGGGGAAAAAAAAAAGCAAAATGAAAACACTGGTTTCAGCTTATCTGATGTATGTTCACACCAGAAATTATGACAAGTGTGAATCCTGACCTCCGTTTTCTCCCCTTGAACATTCCAGGAGTTATTTCCAAAGAGGAGGGGAGCAAGGAGGTCAGACACCAACACAGTTTGAAGTGACATTTTCTATTTCTGTGTGGCGAACATTAATCGAGTGCCTTAATCATTCTCAAGCATTGAGTTGAAACAGTGATGGACCGTGTGAGGACAGGCCTGACTGACTGGCGCCCCCGGGACCTCCTGGAGGCCCCACAGTTGAGACGTGCACAGTCACTGACTTCAGCAGTTTCTAGCAGCCAAATCACACAAGTTTGGCCACTTCTGAAGCAACTCATTGATTCCCTCTGTCAAGTAGCAACAGTGCTGGCTTTCGGGTCCCCACACTGGCCATTCTTCTGTCAGATAATTGATTCAGATCATTGAGTTTACAAACCACTGGCGAGGCAGTGACCACCTTGGCGTTGGGCTCTGTAAATGCCAAGCTCGAGTACCCAACAGTAAGAGTGAAGCACACTCCCCTGTCCCCGCTGTTTGTAAAAGACCTTCCAATGTCCTGCGAAAAACAGAATGAAACTGATGCTTTTAAGAAGTCCAAGTCGACCCAGTAGGGAAGAAAAGAAGGCCAGGGAGACGCTGCCGCTGCTTAGCGCTGGCACCACGCTCTCATCGAGCTGCGCGGCAGTTTCCCTCCTCGCGCTTCTGATTGGTTCTTATCAAAATGGGTCTGATCACATTTCGGTGGATCTTGCCCTATGAAAATACGTTTTGTTACTGCAGTTGCTGTTGCGTTAAAAGTGCCTCTCTGAAACTGGAACTGACAGAAGCCCGTTTCCCACCCGCCTGTGTTTATTTGAAGGAACTTGAACTCACTTTGGTGTTTCTGTTCATTTTTAGGAATTTTATTGAGCCATTATTATTAGGGGGGAATTAAAATACTATAAGAATTTCTAGGTAAGGCCAGACCCGGGGTCCTGATGTCTCAGGAATTGTATTCCAAACTCTGCCCCTTCTTTGCTATCTTTGACCAATCTATGTGATAGATCTATGTGAGCTTCTCTGGTCAAAATTCTCTCCATTATGTTCAGTATTTAAAGAATGTAAAAAGCTGCCTTCATTCGCAACAGTTACCTTCTGTAATGAAGAGACACTTTGCTGCTGGTTTTTAAGCTCCGTTTCTTATAAACAGCCCCATATATTGCAGATGAATGTTTTATTTTTTGGTTTTTCTATACTTATTTTCACTTGTATGCTTCGCTTGTAAATCTTTCGAAGGATAAATGTAATGTCTGTTTCACCTAAGGTGGATTGACTAAATTAATCCATGTTCAGCATTTTTCCACTTGCTATGATTGAGCATCTTTTCTTTCCCGTTGGCAACCAAATAGTTGTCATTGTTACATTATTGATCTGAATTTTTGGAGACTTTTTAATAGCCCTAAAGTCCGCCCGGGTTCATAGACCAGCGTTCCCATTTGAATAAATTCCCATCTTTGGATGAATAATGAAGATATTGCTTTTTATACTTACTAGGTAGGTATTCTTCAGAAATTTCTTGACCACACCTTATGATTTTGACTCATTGACGGTCTTGTACTTACAGAGTTCCAAAAAGGATCTTTGATCACCTATGCTTTATTGGCAGTTTGGTGAAAAGAAATGAGGTACACTAGACTATGATGCATTTCCTTTTGCTATGTTAAACAACTAAACTTCTAATTCTGTTATAAAGGATATCTTGATTTTTTAAGTGTTCCTTTATGTAAGAAAGATATGGTTGTACCTGGACATATCTATATGTCCCTAAATAAATTGGTGTGATAAAGGGCTGAATTTGAACTCTCCAACATTTCATATAGCCAAATGCTTGGTTCTTTTCATTCTGTGGAATTTTTCCTTCTCAGCTCAATCTTAGGAATAAATCAGTGTCCCATCACCTTCTAGTCTTCACTCTGTGTCATAAAAGATGCAGAATGCAGTGGATCCAGTGAACTACAGTAAGACCAATGTGTATCACCTGCCAAAGCACCTTTGAATCCTGTTCTTCTTCTAGTAAATAAAAAAAAGAAAGTTTGTTTCCAATGTGTATAGGTATCCAATAAATAAATAAATCATCATTTTTTAGTGAAGTAACCATTGTAGAATTCAGGTTTTACATTCCGGCCCAGCAACAGAAAGGCATTCAAGGTATTACTTGATGACAGAAAAGTCTACCTGCCCTACTTACACTTCTTCTTTCTTCTTTCCAGACTGAAATTCATGATTAAATATTCTTAATGTCTACTCAACAAATACACATTGAATCTCAGGCTTAAAAAATATCTTCAACGTTTTCCAAGCCAACTACTTAGAATTCATAAATGGCCTTCACATTTGACAGAGTTGAGGTTCTACTCAAGTCAGACATAGTTGGAGTGTTTAGTACAGTGCCTTTCCTAAGACCCACATGGAATACAATTTTACAGATTTGTTAAAGTAATTTGGATCTGAGGGAAGGTCATTTTCTGAAAAAGTGCGCATGTTATATCCATAGTGGGTACCTTCCTATAAAGAGAAGGAATATAAATAGGCATATTCTTTTCAAGCTGTCATTGGAGAGTTTAGCAAAGGCTTAATTAATAAGGACAGCTTTCTGAATCTGCAGTAGTCATTAATAACTTGAGTTCTTAGAAGTTTCTAAGTCCTACAATTTCATGGTTTTTTACTTTGGACTGAGTCTGACGAGAGTCAGACATTAAATAAAGATTTTGATGTATTTTAATTTCATTCTAGAGAATAAACAGTAACAAGAAATGTTCTTCTTTTTAAAAAGTGTTATCTGGCTCTCAAACACATTCCTTTTAACCTCAGATGTATTAAAAACTAATTCTTTTATGGACCCTACTGCCTCTCAAAAGGAGCAGTTCCGAGCTTCCTCTAAGACACAAACACTGATAATCACAGTCCCTAATCTATATTGTACTTCCATAGTGTACAGCAGACCTTGGGAGTATGCCTTCAATTTCCAGGATTAAAAATACTGACACGATATGTGATTTTCCAATATTAATTGGAAGGAGTTCTTTAAAAACAAGTCAGTAAATATGATCCATCAATATTCATGTGAATCAGAGCTTAACATACAATTTCAATTACACTTAGTTCAAAATGCAGATTACCTGTTTCTCTAGAAAGTATTATTAAGGGTACAACACCATACATTCAAGGAAAGTCATGGTATTAAAAAATACTTTGAAAAATACTTCATGAGAAAATGTCATTGAGAGAAAAATTCTTTTGTCCTCAGCAGGAAATGTAAATGATGTTATCCATTTTTTAAGACAGAGGTAGAACGCTAGGATTTCTAGCTGAATTTCAGACTTGAAAAAGCTGTCATAGGCCAGGGAATGGGCTAGAAAAAGAACTATACCCAGCAGTGGCGTTGTTGTGAAATAGCTTTCGATGCAATTAGAGCCCTCCTTTGGGGACTGTAAATATGAGATATGTGAGAAGGATCTAGAAAGACTTAGGTCACCCTAATGGTACCTCCTGAGAGCAGAAATCACAACTCCTTCTAGTAAGGATGGCTTGTTCGTTCAGCATCTCTGCTCTGGGGTTACTGGTGTCATGATTCCTGAACAGTAAAACTGGACTTTGTAGTTACTGAATTACTTTCCAATGTCCCTTACTTTCTTATGTACCGACACAAATAAACTCATGTTCATTGAGCCTGCGTGTCTGTTCTTGGCAATCTAGAGGTGTCTGGGACACACGCTTGCTGAAACGGCCCTTGGCTTGTTTGCTGCCGCTTGCTGGTGGTATCCAGGTGGCCTGGTGTCCTGCCGTGCCACTCCTCCTGTGTGGAGGCCCACCCGGAACAACCTGGTGCAACAGTGTGACGGGTGTGTAGTCTGCTCTGGAGTGAGGACGCTCAAAAAAGCAAGACCAATTCTTTTATTGCTTTATTTTTTTCACCTAGAAATAATGGAGAAAAGCAGGAAACATGGCCACATGGCTGTTTGGGGGGGTTGAGCAGTGTTCGTGTTTTTGTCTATTCACAGACATGAGTGTAGGGGTCTTGTTTAGGTTTTTCCCCATCACAGTCACAGTATGACCTGATTTTTCGTGTTCTGTGAAATCGTTTATGTTTAAGAGGAAAACTTAGCTTGGCCTGGCCAGATCAGTTGACAGCAGTCAGTGGCTACTTTTTTCTTTCTCAGATTTCATATTATATTTGATTTTTGTCTCAACGGGCAAATAATTTTGCCTATTTTTAAAAACATATTGACTCTTTGAAACCTAATCCAGTTACCTTGTAGAAAATCTCATTCTCAATTAATCTGACAATCTCTTTGTGATGACATTTGACTTGTTCCAGTAAACTAGAAATTTGTTCCAGTTAATTCTCTGAATGCCAAAGCTAGTGCTCTAAGGCAGTTTATAGTTCTGTGAGAAGATCCTGGAACAAAGGAAATAGCTCCCGCAGGATAGAGAGGAAAGAGTAGGGATGTCTTGGAACAGAAGGAATTATGGCAGAGATGGGGTGGGAGGGTTTGGGGGGAGAATGGGGGTGTATGAAGGAGAAGGATGAGGGGGGCAGAGTTCCTGAGCTCTCAAAAGCCGTGGTAAGGATTAGAGAATTTATCTGAGAGGAGTGGAGAAGGAGGTGAATAAACTGGGTACGTTGCATAAATAGTCCCCTGGGGCACTCCTTTTCAATTTTCAGCTCAGTATGGGTTCATCTCCTCCTCCTACTGGCCATTGGATTGCGCCATCAGCAGAAACATTCCCAGTTCACCGTACGGTCCACACCACTCACCTCCAGGACAACTGCAGCATAGCAGCGCACCCCAGTGTGACACACTTCTCACTCTAAATCAAAGATGTTTAGAATGTACTGAAAGGGACAAAGCAGAGGGCTTATATGATACAATCAGAACAAAAGGAATAGCCACTGCTTCCCCACAGTGCGACTACGTGCAGTGTCCAGACGCTTTTATTTTCTCATCAAAAAGTCAAAGTCCTCACCTTTCTCTTTAGCACCCCCCTCCTCATCCCCATTTCTAGTTCCTTCCTTTGGCATTCCTTAATCCCTCTTGAAAATGGCAGTAATCTCATCATCCCTTAGTTAATCTCTGCTTTCATTTTGAATTCGTCCAGTGGGACAAGAATACAAAGGAGAAGGATGAGGTGTCTCTGGGGACAGCAATGACTTTGGTTTGCTCTGGATAAACAAAGTAACGCCATCTCACCATCCGCCTTTAAATTATACATTCTCTGCGTGTTTCAATGTCATTTATTTTCCAGCTTCCTTGAGAGATAATCGACAAACACTAGTGTGTAAGTTTGACAGTGTTCATCATTGTGTTTGATCTCCATTTATCATGAAATGTTTACTTAACAGCCCATTGTCTCTATAGATACCCAAAGACAGTATTTTTCTCCTTGTGAGCAAAACACTTTGGATTTATTTTCTTATTTATTTCTGCATCCAAGTCCTGGGTATGGGGGTGTGAGAGAATTCAGAGACAGAGTAGGGAACGCCACAGGTAGATTGACTGAAATACACAGCTGAGGGGAGCAGACAGGAGAGGTCTGCCGCACCGTGTGGGTCAGCTCCCTGACTGGGAATTGAACTCGTGCTGCGGTGGCTGAGGGTCGCATCATAGCCCTGTACTTTATACCCTTGGGCCACCATGGAGGGCCCCTTAGGATTTATTTTCTAACAACCTTTGTGTATATCATAAAACAGTCATGTTGTTCATGATAGCCAAGTCTATTCCTTTTGACCATCTTCACCCAACTCCCTCCCCCGCCCCTGCCTCCCGGGACAGGAAATCTGTCTTTCTGGTCATGTACAAGTGAGACCGTACAGTATGTGTCTTTCTCTGGCTGACACTTTCCTTAGCATGGCACCTTCCAGGTCTACCATAGATGCATTACATTCTTCCGTTTTTCTGAAAACAGTAGTCAATAATATTTTCACAAATGGAACTTTTAAGGCCAAAAAAAAAAATCGCTCTCTCCCTCAGAGTTTTTTTTTTTTTGTTTTTATCATTTTTTTATTACAAAGTTTATTTTTACATCATTTTGCACATTTTTTTTTCCATCTCGATTGTAATCCCCACGGGTTTCCCATCACCAAGTCACCCCTGTGCCACCACCATAGTCCCGCGCATTTCCCTCCCTCCCCCCCTTTGATCCCATTCCCCACTCCGCCCCCACAGAATGTCTCTGGTCTATGGTTGTTCATTATTTTTGTTATTTTCTCGCCTGGTCCATTATACTCCTGCTATGAGTGACACCATCCGGTATTTTTCTTTCTCTTTCTGGCTCCTCAGAGTTATTTTTAACAACACATCCTTCAATTCACCAAAGTTATTTTTGATGATACCTTAAGGAAACCCAGTCAAGACTCCACTTAAAATTGATAAGCATGAGCTTGAGTGCTTTGGTCCACTGTTCCTCCGTGTTGCGGTAGGTTCGAATAGAATAGAACTTTCTGCTGCCTCCAGGCTCCTCCATCAGGCCTTTCTCCACGTGAATCCTGTAGGGGAAGCAGAGACCCACCTTGCCTTTCCCTGCCTCTTCCTTGAACTGGTGCATGCAATCCAAGAAAGCCATCATGGCCCGATCAAATTGGTCATCCACAGACCTACTCGTCCCCCCACCCCGAAACAGTGGCAGTTCAACAGCGTCCTCTGCTGATAAAGGCTTCAGATAGGAATGGCTCCCGCGGGGGACCAGCTGATACCTCTGGAACTTCAGCCCAATTGCGTTGCTCAGGGCAAGGAGCAGCAAGGCTGTCTGTCCCCAGGCCGCGTTAATCTCACTCCAGCACACATGGGCCCTGGGGAGGGAGCCCAACCGGAAGTTATTGATGATGCCCAAGGGGCCGTCCTCGCAGATCTCAAAGGTGGCCCTGAAGATGTTGGTTTTCTCCAGTCGGGCCTGCTGGTTTTGGGCATGACATAGCTGGTTCTCCACACTCCTCAGCTCGTCCAGCAGTTCCAGATGTTGCCATTGCAAAAAGCTGTGCTCCCTCTGGTCCAGTATTTCCTGCTGCTCCAGCATCTCTGTCTCAGCTTGGGCTGCCTCAAGCTCTGCTGCTGCTGTGTCTCGGCTCCTCTCCACCTCCTCCAGCTCCTGGACCAGTCTCGCCTCCTCCAGCTCTAGCTCCTTCAGGGCGTCCTGCAGGGCTTCCGTCTCATCCGGGCCTGCTTCCTGCTTGCTCTCCAGTAAGCATCTGTAGCTCTGACTCTCAGATTCCGTGATAGTAATTTCAGTGTCAAGTTGCTCTAACAGCCTGTCAGTACAGTTCTGACAGAGGGGATGGTCCACATCTTTTTCACTAGAGAGGATATCAAAAATGTCCCCTGTGAACTTCTGGATGCTATGAAGAGTTGTTGTGGAGCCAAACTTCCCAAGCAGGATGTAGCTGTGGGGACTGTCCCTGGAGGCCCTGCCACCACCAGAGAGGGTCCTGCCAGAGGCGCCATATTGTATGTTTCCAATACCTGAGTCTCTCCAGGAGACAGCGCTTCCCTCCTGGGCTTCTCCCCACTCCCAGTGCGCTGAGGTGAGCTTCCACACTGCAGGGGACTGACTCAGCTTCAGGGGCTGGTGGCAGTGCTGGCAGAGGAAGCGGATGGACGACATGGTGGGCCCTCTTCCTGACCCTAGCTTTCCTCTGGTTCCCCAGGGCTCACCCACTCAGATGTGTGTGTTTTTAAGCTCCTCAAGGGTGATTCTTTTAAAATGCATATCCCATTTTGTCTCTTCCCTACTTAAAACTTATTTAACCTTTTTTAACCTTCTTAAAACCATCTTGTCACTTTCCTCTATAAAACCCCTTCCGGCTCCTCCAGCTCCTCCGAAGAGTGATTCTTTCTAAAAGAAAAATGTGGTCTCCCTCCCCTCCTTAATGTTTTCAAGAGGCGCCTTAATGTGGCCTTTCTGTAAGTAAAACCTGACCTTAGCAGCTCCCTCCTGCAGATGTTGAATGCCTCATCTTCCCTCAGGTGAAGTCCCATCACCTCAGCCTGTCACCGAGGTCTCTGCCCATCTTTCCTGCTCTTCCCCTCCCCCTATTTCTGCCATCCTCCCCCATGGGCTCCTCCTTGATTCTGCAAATTGTTCCAGTTTTTCCAGCATCCTCTATTGTCCTCCTGGGCTAGAAGCCATTTCTTCCAGGAAGCCCTCCCACAAAATGAAAGTCTCTGCTGCAATAACAACCTTAACACCTTTATCACATAGCAATGTAATGGGCATACAAGAAGAACTGTTTGACTGACAAACTAAATACAGCTGGCAGATACATATTTTACCATCAAGTCAAACGGAGGCACAGCTGCACAGGTAATCCGTTCAGTACATGGCATTACATAGCATTAGAATCAAACTTACAAAAAATTTTACAAATATGTTCACTTTTCAGCCAACCATATGTGGGCTAGCACATATTTTCGCCAGAGATACTTGCTCTAAAACAAAGCCTGAGGAACTTCTAACCCACAATTGTGGCCCCGGTAGAGCGGGGAGTAACACAAAAACACAGAGAGGACATCTGTGTGCATCTGGTCTGCAGCTACCCAGGCCGGGAGGGTCACTGCCGCTTCAGGAGCTGAAAGAACTTGGTGGCTTCGGCATGATCCCACAGGTTTGCTGTTCTATGATTTTTTTTTAAAGATTTATTTGTGCATACAGAACTGGGGTACAGGCCAGAGGCTCAGGGGCGGTGAGAGGCTTCACGAGAGACAGAGCGAGGAGCAGAACAGGCAGATCAGTGAAGCACACTGCTGAGGGGAGCAGCGGGCGGGTCAGGAGAGGTCTGCCACGCCATGTGGTCACCTCCGGGGGAGGCGGGGATCGAACTCATGCGGAAGCGGCTTTAGCTTCTCAGTGCTGTGCTTTAACTCGCTGCGCCCCCAGGGAGGGCCCTGTTCTATTATTTTTTTTTAAAGAATTATTTATTCATGCATACAGAACTGGGGTGCAAGCCAGAGATGCAGGGATGGTGAGAGGCTTCCCCACAGGCAGAGTGGTAGCAGAACAAGCTGAGTGACTGAAGTGCACTGCTGAGGGGAGCAGCGGGCGGGTCACGAGCAGTCTGTGGGTCACTCGTGGCCAGGACTGGGGATCAAACTCAGGGACCCTGCCACGCTGAGCAGCTGGGCTAGTTCCCAGCGCTGCGCCCTCCCTGGCGCCCCCCACCCCCACTCCCCACTTTTCTTAATAGCCAGCAAGGCAGACAGCAACTGGGCGTTACGACCCCTGGAGCTCTTCGCTCTGGGCTTCCTCTAGTCCACTCGCAGAGGCTCTGCGCGTCTGAGGCCTGATAGCTCAGCCCCGCGGCTCAGGCGTGCCCACCCAGGCCGCCACACCACAGCCGGGGGTCCAGCATCAGGCAGGCTGCCCTGCCCAAGCTCCCAGAGCCTCCCATTCAGGCCACAGGTGGCAGCCACAGAGGCCAGCGATGCAGAATCTGCGCATCAGCTACCTGCACCATCCTAACTGGGGCCCACCTCAGCCACCCAGGGCCGCCTGTCCCGCCAGCAGGAGAAGGTGTGCCCAGCGTGCCCACCACGCTGCCGTGGTGGGAGGTCGGTCGGAGGGCTGGGGAAGGGCAGAGGACCTTCCATGGGTTCCTGGGGAGCAGCAAAGGAGAGTCTGCGTGCTCTGCACACTGGGTGCACCGAAGCCGCTGAGGGCCACGGCTCTCCCAGGAAACACCTCCCACCGGCCTGCCAGTGTTCGCCCTACTCGCTCACGATCCCACAGTGGCTGCATCCACACCTTATCCTGTTACCACTTAGCAGCCTCTCAGCAGTTTCTGTCAGAACCTGGAGTTACGGGCGGTGGTGAGAGAGGAAGTACATTCAGGTGAAGAAGGGTAGTGACGAGTTAAGAGTCCCGCTCCCTCTCTGAAGTACCTTAGAGGATTAATAACACGACGCCTAGACGGTAACTGAAGAGCCTCCTATTCCCTCACCAGCAGCTCAACCACCCGTCAAGTGGACGGGAAATGAAAGGCAGCCCCAGCTGCAACTAGGGGACAGACCCACCAGCCAACTGCTGCTCCGAGAACCCGCTCGGGGCCCTCCCTGGAGGCCCAAGGGGTTGAAGCGCAGCACTAGGAAGCTACCGCAGCCACCTCAGCATGGGTTCGAGTCCCGCCTGCCCGTATTCATAACTTTACATCTACTTCACATTTTAGTGCTTCTGAAACAAGGAACACGATACGAGAAATGTGACCACTAAAGCCCCTGACGTCCTGGAATTTGGGCCCAGGAACATGTGGCATGGAAATCCGCGCTTTCCACTAAGTCATGGCAACTCTGGTTCTTGATGAGAAAAGCAACAGTTGACTTAGAATTGAATAGTGCTCTTAGAAGATGGGGCCCGAAGAGCCCTCGGCTCCTCAGGAGGGTGCAGCCTTTGTCTTGAGGGTCTCGATGTTGCCCTTTCCCTTTCAGGTTTGCCTGGCCCATTCTGCTCCTTCCCCAGTCCCTGTAGGTGCCTCAGCCTTTCAGCAGGTTTAGGGCCTCAGCAGTTCTACACTGGGCCAACCCAGGCCTGGTTAGCTGTATACCATGAGGGATCGTGAACTTTGGGTGTTGGAAACTACATTCGTTCTCATCTCTCTGTTGCACACTAATTACCTCAATGGCACATTAGTGGGATAAAACTGATTTTCTGTTGAAGGTCTAACTACAGTATGTTTGTCCCGGTGCAACAGGTACAGAACCCATTTGGAGCAGGCAGGCGTGGGGGCCCGGGTTAAGCCCCCTCCTGCTCTCTGACACAGGTAGAGTCAACAACGAATAGAACTGTACGGCATTTGGCTGGTGCCAGAGAATTGCTAGTTGAGTCTGAGGTGTTGGAGTTGATTGTTGAGTTTCAGGTGACGGGGCTTGGTGTGTGTGTGGCGTATGTGGCTTCCGCTGAGAAAGAAATAGCAGACATTCACATTCAGCAGCACACAGCAAGTTTGTTGAGAAAAGGAGAGTGAGACACCCTCATAGACCCAGACAAGCACTCTTAAGAGACAAGAAACTGCAGCTTTGGGAAGGTTCGGAAGGAAGCTCCTGCGTAGACACGGGTAGACGGTTCTAAAGAACAGGATCTCGTTTCGCCAGAGCAAGAGGTATCTGCAGGTAGCGCTCTCACATGGACTTACTGTGGAAAACATTGCCGCGGGGTCAGATTGGGTCGGTCTTCTAAAATCGATAATCCTCTGACTGATAATTTTGTCTGCCCCCCACTTTAGATTTCTGGAACCCAACATAGCTGGTTTAGTTAAGATAAATGTCCCTCACCCCATCTCTGGTGTTTGTCCCTGAGACCACCCATTCTAAATTTTTCTACTCTAAGTTTCCTTCACTAGAGGTGGGAAGCTCTATCTCCCAAACACACAGTATGCAACTAGATATAGAAAATTCACTGACCTTTTATTTTCCTGTCTTTACATATGAAGAGATATTCTTTAAAGTAAATGAGTTGTACCTTTTTTTTTAAGTTTTCTTGCAATTTCTTTTTATTTATTTATTTGTGCATACAAAGCTGGGGTGCAGGCCAGAGGCTCAGGGGGGTGAGAGGCTTCCCCAGAGACAGAGTGGGGAGCAGAACAGGCAGATGGACGAAGTCCACTGCTGAGGGGAGCAGCGGGCGGGTCAGGAGAGGTCTGCTGCAGGCTGTGGGTCACCTCCGGGGCGGGGATAGAGCTGGCACTCATGTGGTTGTGGCTGGCTAACAGTGCAGTGTCCAACCTGCTGCGCCACCAGGGAGGACCCTTTACAGGAGAGGTCTGCCACACAGACCTTTTTTTTTTATTTTTTTAATGGTGATTGGAATCCTCCAGTATCTGACACAGTGCTTATTATAGATGAATCGTAATTTGTTCCAACAGTTCCCTCCGGATGGAAAACTAATGAATGGTAACCCAACAATTTTGTTCTATATCTTTTTGATTTTTTACAATTAGTTCTTTCATGTGTTTAGAAGAATACAGCAGAGTAATTTTGAAGATCTAATTGGCTTTATTAAATTATTCATGAATTTGGTTGGCTTCCCATATAGCAATGAGAAAGGAACTGCAAAGAGCTACAGAAAGCACAAAATATAGACCACGGGAACACTAATTTCCCCCAAACCTGTATAGTTATAACATCTGACAAAAATGACCTAAAGTTAAAAATATTACAAATGATAATGAGATCTACCTTTATGATAACATGTCCAACTGACTAGAAGACAAAAAGGGCATCTATGGGCCCCTCCCTGGTGGCGCAGCGGGTTAAAGCACAGCGCTAAGAAGCTAAAGCCACTTCGCACGAGTTTGATCCCCGCCTGCCCCGGAGGTGACCACATGGCGCGGCAGACCTCTCCTGACCCACCCACTGCTCCCCTCAGCAGTGGACTTCGTCCATCTGCCTGTTCTGCTCCCCACTCTGTATCTGATGAGTCCTCTCACCCTCCGCATCTCTGGCCTGTACCCCAGTTCTGTATGCATAAATAAATAAATCTGAAAAAAAAAAGTCATCTATGAACAAAAAGCAAGGAATGGTTGATGAAAACAAACTTGAAGCTCAGAACACAATCCTTCTCCCAACTCACATGTAAATTAACTGCTACCTGTGTTCTCCTCCACACACTTGAAGTTCAAGTTGAGTGACTTTTTGCCCCAGGGAGAATTCACACCCAGCGAGAGAAATACAAAAACTCTTTAAGAGCAATTAGAAAAGGCATAATAGTATTTAGGTTTGCACTAGGTAATTGGGAGTGTTTAAGGAAGCAGGGCTTTGCTACCCGAGGGGATTACCTAAGTAACTATTATCTAGAAGTGGGAAGCACAGCTTGTTACTAAAGCTAACTGGTCAGAAAGCAGTAGTCGGGCCCTCCCTGGTGGCACAACAGGTTAAAGCACCGCATTATGAAGCTCTCCGCAGCCCCTGCGGCAAGAGTTCGATCCCCCGCCAGGGAGCTGAGCCACGCTGCGCGGCAGACCTCTCTTGACCCGCCCACTGCTCCCTCAACAGTGGACTTTGCCCATCGGCCTGTTCTGCTCCCCGCTCTGTCTCTGAATCCTCTCACCTAGCACACCTCTGGCCTGTAGCCCAGCTCTGTGTGCATAAGTAAATAAATCTTATTTACTTAAGTCATTAGCCAGGATGACGATCGAGCTGTCATCCTCGGAGTTGGCGGACGTCCTTGCTGTGATCTGTTCCGACATGACTACTGGCTTGTCTTACCCATCTGTGTCGTCGCGTGGTCTCTTCTAACGGACGATCGACTGGTACAATTGTGTTCACAGGAGCCAGCCAGCCTCTTGTGCATTGCGCTGTGCTGTTTGCTACGGCTGCTCTGTTCTTACACTGGCAGCTATCAAGGAGCAGAGTTCTCAGGCAGTCATGGAGGTGGCTCGTTTTTTCCAGGAAATCGTGTGATTTCAGCTACGGTGGTGACCTGATATACCTGTTTGTATCTTCCCTCTGCTGCCTGTACCCCCTTTCCTTGAGCCAGCTCTGCACCAAGACCCATTTACAGATCTCTGATTTAATTTTTAAATTTAATACAGTCAACTTTCTTTCATCTTGCATTTTATTTATGAGGTTAGAAACAATTGTGGCAAAACAATTTGGGGGACTGAAATGAGTTTGTAGATACTTAGTATTATTACTGGAACTAAGCTTGGGTTCTGGTCACTACAGAAAAGCAATGAGCAGAGACAAGAATTGAATCTAGAAGCACTTTTATTTTTCAGCTCTCTGGGCCTTGAGCCGAGAGATCTGTGGGCAGAGCACCCTGGAGAAGCTGTTCTGGCATCTCATCTCAAGCTGACCTTTTTAGAATGAATTAGAAAGTGACAGTTATACTCAGAACAGCCTGTCACAGTTGTTTCTGGAGTTCATCCAGTTCAGCCCCTAGAACTTACCAGCATCTAGGCTAAGTCGGCCTCAGTACATCTAATGGCATCAAGGTCTGGCTCTCATTTGGACAACGTAGGGCAGGAATCTGTTCAAAATAAGAGTTTTAGTTGAAAGAAAAAGGGGTTATTATTCATGTATGTGCACATGCAGCCTACACTGGGTGAATGTGCAGATTCCTACAGCGGTATGTTGGGGGACCAGGATCTCCTGAAGGAACCCCACCCCCACCTCAGGCTGAAGTGATCCCAGACATCAAGGACTCAACTCCCAACCTGCTGTGAATCTGTCATGAATCTTGACTTCCTGAAGGGAGTGTTGCTGGGAACCCAAGGTGCGATTAAGCAGCCATGCTTGGTCTAAACCAGAACACGTGTTCTATACTCACATGGCTCTGCCCACCTTGAGCGTGCTGAGGGGTCCCAGGGCAGGCCGCCTTCCTGGTAGGAAGTAGTGAGCACCTAATCTCCCCCTCTGTGTTCTCTCTTCTCATTTCCCTTGTAAATAAAGCTTCCCAGTAAGTTTTCCCTCTATGCCTGCCTTTGAGCATTGTCTGAGTTCTAGTGTGCGGGTGAGGACTCAGCCCAGGTGAGCCGCTGCCCTTCCAGGTGGCCCTGTAACAGGTACGCGGCCCATCCCTGGCTCCCTACCCGTTAGCACCAGAGTCGTTGCTATGCTCTCTGCCAATATACTGTGCTCTCCGTTAGCGTGAAGCATTGACCCCACTGCAATGCTCCCAAGACGGAGGCAACTAACTGCTCCTGTACTCACTGTGTGAGTACAGTGTTGGAAAACCCTCTGATGAAAGACATATGCCGAGTAAAATGAATTCGGTGTCTTTTCC
This sequence comes from Condylura cristata, assembly GCF_000260355.1. Lineage (NCBI taxonomy): Eukaryota > Metazoa > Chordata > Mammalia > Eulipotyphla > Talpidae > Condylura > Condylura cristata. Next base: position 24,728,203 of record NW_004567130.1, read on the forward strand.
AGCCAAACTTCTGTTCAAGATTCTGTGGCTGTAACTGTTCAGACTTCATCCTGTTACCAGAAATCCCCTCCTTTTCTTGAGTCATTTCCATGTCCTTCCTACTGATTGAGACGTCACCCTAGACCCTGCTCCCACTTTGGCTACTGCGCTCACTGCCTTTGGGGTGACCTCATTCAGGTGCCAGATGACTTAAAGTGTTGGAAGGGCTCTTTAACTTTCTGGACTTTGTTACTCTAAAGTCGTGGTGGTTTTCTCTGGGGGACTAATTTAGAATCTTCTTGGTTAGCATTCACATTAAAGACCACATTAAAGACTCACATTTCATTTCCCTAGTTACTCTAACTCCACAGCTATGACTATTCACCATCCCCTCCATCTTCATACCAGCCTTTCTGAGGATTAAAGAGGTTTAAACGTTTCTTTTAGGGCCCTCCCTGGTGGCACAGGGGGGGTAAAGCACAGCTAAGAAGCTAAAGCTACTTCAGCATGAGTCCGATCCCACCCTATAGCTGACCCACAGGGCGCGGCTGACCTCTCCTGACCCGTCTGCTGCTCCCCTCAGCAGTGTACTTCATCAATCTGCCTGTTCTGCTCCCCACTCTGTCTCTGGTGAATCCTCTCACCACCCCTGCACCTCTGGCCTGTACCCCAATTCTGTATGCATAAATAAATACTTAAAAAAAAAAACATTTCTTTTAAATGTTTGCTGGCCTACAGTCTACAAAAGCTGGACCAGTCACTTAATGATGGCGATGGACTAGCTTCTTCGTGGAGAAAAGATCAGGCAAACTATTTTCATGCAAGAGACTAAATGTCATATTTCTCAAGATCTGAAAGAAGCAACTACAGTATCTTAGTTGATGAGACAAGACCCAAGAGCCCTATTCTTTTATCTAAGGTGGTATCATGACATAGAACCAGCTCATAAAATGTTTAAGATGTAATAGTATAGTCTATAAAGGGGAGGTTCTGTGTTGTCTGCCCCACCTAAAAAATGTAGAGCTGAGTGGTGAGAGGAAGCTGAGAAGGGTTTGGACGAGAAGACTTGATGAGAAGACTTGGAGGAGGCATGTGGAGAAGTCTTGTGAGGAAGCTGGCCTTGCTTCACAGCCTTGACTTGACTCGGGGGCCTGGGAGTATGGAAGGAAATACTTGGAAAAGATTGGGGAAGAGACCCAAGGCATGTTGGGAGTCTGGCAATGGCTGCTTTTATTTTGACTTGTATTTTGCTTTTGCTTTTTCCAGCCTTGCCTGGCCCTTTTGTTCATTTTATAGATCCCACCCTCACCCCCCCCCCACCCCACCCAGGAGCCCTCCACCATGGCAGCTTTCAGTCCTCAGCAGCCCCGCTTTGGGCCAGCTCTGTTTGGCTGGGTATTTAGCCACGAGGTTATGGGTAACTTTGGGTGTTCACTGGAAAACTAATTTCTCTTCTATGCATGGTAATTCTATTAAAGTTCCTTTCTGTTGAAGGGCTTATGCACTATGTACATACTGTGTCTTTACATGGTGTATAGAAGAACACATTAAGAGAAGCACATTTGGGGGTATGGAGGGGCCTTCACTCTGCCCACTAACCAAGGGGTAGGAAGTATTGGAACTGGAACTACGCGTGGGTTCTGGTCACTACAGAAAAGCAATGAGCAGACCAGAATTGAAGCTAGCACTTTTATTTTTCAGCTCACTGGGCCTTGAGCTGAGATCTGCGGACAGACAGATCTGGAGAAACTGTTCTGGCATCTCATGGCAAGATCTGATTTCATAAAAGATGAATAGGTGATGGCACACGGGTGATTTGGTGATGGGAAGCCCAAGGGGATGACAACTGAGATGGAAACATGCACAACATGATGTAAAAATAGACTGTTATTAAAAAAAAAAAAAATAGGAAAAAGAAAATCCCATATGCTTTGATCAGAGATATAAAATGTAACCTAGAAGAGGCCGTATCTAAGCCAACCAGATAACTCCTTTGGCTGTTGGGGACTGTTTTCCTGATCTATAAATTCTACAATACTTGCATGCTATCTTAACTTATTCTCTGTGACTTCCATGACTATCTTTTTCTCACAGTGCATTCTTACTCCCTTGTTGAAAAGCCTCAGGATAATAACTGCAGGCAAATACAACTACTTTTCCTCCTTCTCTCTTTAAAATAGACGACTTTTTAGAGCAAGGATTCTGTAGCACAAGCTAGGGCATCAGGGGCATAGCAACTTAAGCCATTTTAGGGGCATCGCAATTCAAGCCATTTAGCTGTTTTGTGAGGTTTTCATAGTTCTCTAATTTAAAAATAGTACTAGTATCAAAGCTACACTTAATTGTAAGGTGAATTACTTTACATATCACTGAAAGAAGAGACATCCATTAACTTCAAGACACAAACCTACACTTTCTGAAAATGTCCCAGTGTGTACCTCGGGATAGATGAATTGTCGCTATCAGACACCACAAATCCTGCATCACTCAAGCAACTACCCTTTCAACGACTTGAGGTTTATTTTTTGGACAGCTGGCACCAGCAGGCTTGGTGTTAAGAATTTTACAGGGACTACACCTGAGAGGAGAAAGCATACACTGTACAAAAATGAACGACCTAAAATACATATAAATAAAATAAAAATATATATATACATTACAGGAAAGAAACCAGAGATAAAGGTCGACCTATTATATGACTCCATGTACGTGAAGTGTCCAGAATACACAGAAAGGGGCGACACACAGCTGAGCAGCAGTGAGGCGGCGGCACCCCGGCAGGAGTAGGGTTCCCGCCCCGTCTCCCGATTCAGATTCAGCTGAGCTCAATCTTCGGGTTTTTGAAAGCACAGGCATCAGTCTGTCCAAACTGTCCTGCAGCTCTGAATGCTGTGGTGTTTATGTGCTAGTTTGTCAACTGTGTGACTTCTAGTGGCCATTTTCAAGTTTCCCAGCTCTTCCCTTGGCTCATCTATGCTACTGTATTTGTAGCTTTTCCACGACTTACCGCTGCGTCTCTACTGAAATCCTCTCATCTGCGCATGTGTGATTCACCTTTCCCACGAGAACCAGCTGTTTTTAAAATCGACTCTGGTATCTCCACTTTCTGGGTTGCCTCGGAGTCGCGTTCTGTACCCTGTGTCTTAACAGTGTTTTCTCCTTTTTCTGTGTCTATTGCAGTTTTTGACAGCACCATCGGTTAAGTGGAACCCGAGCGACTGGGTTGGACAGTATTTATGCAGGAGGTCATCAAGATTCTTCTAGGTGTCGTGTGGGACATTCGTCAGGCCTGTGGCAGATTCTCCCGCGTGGGCGGCCACTCTCAGCGCTTCCAGGGTGACGTTCGGAGAGGGCAGTGCGCTCAGGCTGTTTCCGGTGTCCTGTGCTCTGCGCTCCTCCAGGGCTTCGCCTGGCCCATGCACCCGCACCCCGGGCCTCGCCTGCCCAGCGGGGGCTGCAGATGCTCAGCTGTCTACTGATCAGCTTTAGTTTGGGGTAACAGTGTTAGAAATGTGTTAGTAATGTTAAAGCTTGCAAATAACGGCACAATAGAAGCATGTTTCATTTTGTTTCTCGATTCCAGGAAGATCCTGGCACCCTGGTAGGATTTTTGTTCTTAAATTTGTTTTTCTCCAAATTGGCGTTTATTTTTTGTTAAAATTTTTTTAGAACTTTGATTACACTTTTCATTCCATTCTGACCTCTTTATTCAAGAGTCCTCTACTACCTTGCGTTTAAAGTCGAAGCACTGCGGCCTCCCTTTACCCGCTGCCCCTCACCTGCCTCTCCCAGTCCCGCTACCTGCCGCCGCTTCACATCCTCCCTGTGCGGCTCATTTTCTGTCCAGGCACAGGCGGGGCCCACGAAGCTCTGCGCTTTAGTATCTGCGTCACATCGAGCAGGGGCCTTAACTGCTGGGACATTTCTAGTGCACATTTCGAAGAGACACACTATTATGACGTTTAAGAACATAAATGTAAGGAATTATTCCTCTCACATGGGGCTGAAAGCAATTCTCCTTCACTGTCTACCTACAGCCAGCCAAACTCCTGAGGGGTCAGATCACGGTCTCACGGGTCCAACGGCTTTACCGTCCCGCCGCCTCCAGCAACTTTATTTTCATTTCTACCCAAAAGGAGGACAAGCAAACAGCAGAAACTCAAGTTGGGAGAAACACAGTGAATTCCTTCAGATAAAACGAGTACAGAATGGTTCTTCATTTACTGTCCTTGTACTTCACATGACAAACATACTTAAGAGTTGGTTTTTTAAAATTCCAGTAGATTTGCCCAATTAATATTAAAATTTTCAAAAACTGTCTGATAAAATTATTTCTGTCATCTTATAATATGAAACAACTATATAGCTAATATAAAAAAAGTATTCTATTTTAAGATTGGCATAGATCTCAGGACGAATCTTTCAGCCTGGTAACTGCCTCATTTCCAAACAGAGACTTCAAATTGATACAAACGATCTCAACAGTCGCCGGTATTTATTGAAATATTGCTCTCTGAACATGCATACATTCAGATTTGCTAAATATATTCTCATCTGTTTCTGGAGTTAGCTGAATATTATCTTTGACTGGAGACAGGGGTTCTGGCTTCTTACAAGAAGGAAGTTTTTCCGAATTTCTGCAAAAGATAAAATGAAGAAATAAACTTAGTATTTTTAGGATCAGGATTTTTAGAAAATAATCTCCTTGAACAAAATAAGAGCCCCTTCAGGGGTTTGTAGGCTCAACGCCATTGTCAACATATTTCACTTTATTTGCCTTCATGACCCAAAGGCAGAACCGAGTAGAGCCGCTGGCAACTTAGCACGAATCCAGACAGCGGCACAAGCTGCACAGAGATGCCAGTAGGAGAGCTTGCACTGGCCACTGCTGTGCACTGTTTGTTTTTGTTTTTTGAGGCACTTACACCCTGAAGAACATTCTTGATGAAGTTTAGGGAAAAATCATTAATTTTATTGAATTCCAACCCTTTCAACTTTATAATATTCTATGATAAAATGGGAAACACATAAGGCACGGTGGCTGAGGACTTAAGTACTCAGCCGGCTATCTCAAATAAAAGCATGTATGTAACATTATGGCTATGCAAATTTAAGTATCTGGCAAAGGACTTCTTGAAATGAACAAAGGTAGCCAATTTAAATTTGCTAATTTAAAGAAAAAACTAACAGGTTGTTGCCAATGACATAATTCAAACTTCCAGTGAAAACCAGGATTTTGGAGCACGTGTATCTGCCACTTGTCATCTTCCCAATCTGCTGACACTGAAATGTGCCAACATCTGGAAGCTAAACAGAACTAAAGACACCGACACTTTCCCAATGATGAATGCACGACCCGACAGAGCCACGCGTGACTGACAGACGCAGGGGCATCGAGACCAGCAGCTACAGTTACACGGAGTGACACAGCTCCAGTTGGGCGGTTTCACCTTTAAGAAACGACTAGCTGTAGAATTTTACTGTAATACCTTAGAAGAAAATTCACAATTAAATAAGTCATTAAAATACACAGTTTCAACTACAAATATGAGTCAGATTTACTTCGTATACCTCAACCAAAGACAAAAGCAGAGAGATGAATATAACAAAATTCTATTAAACTAGACAGTAAACAGAAAAGAAGGAAAAAAACTAGGCAGTAAAGGCTTGCAAGTGACATTTCCATAAAGGGTTAATTCTATCATCCTGAAATTTTCCATTTTTCTTTCATTTTTATTCTCAGCATATTTTCTTTATTGAGAACAAAAAAAATAATTATAAATCAGTGCCACTCTGTGGTCAACTGAAGGAAATATTGTGATTCAAAAATGCAGATATATAGATGGTCAATTATTTCAAAACAGCATTTGCTATATACATTAGAAATTTGGTCAATTCATCATTGAGCTTTAATGGTTCTTCCCCTTTTAGATGTGATAATTGAAATAAACAAATTGCTTTAAATCCAGAAGTATGCTTCTTACTCCTGTGTCTACAGCAACTTTATTTTCATTATTCTCCAGAGATATAAAAAAGCCTAGAAAATGGCCCTGCTGGGTGGCGCAGCCGGTTAAAGCACAGCACTGAGAAGCTAAAGCCACTTCGCACGAGTTCGATCCCCGCCTGCTCCGGAGGTGACCACATGGCGCGGCAGACCTCTCCTGACCCGCCCGCTGCTCCCCTCAGCAGTGGACTTCACTGATCTGCCTGTTCTGCTCCCCACTCTGTCTCTGGTGAATCCTCTCACCCTCCGCATTTCTGGCCTGTACCCCAGTTCTGTATGAATAAATAAATAAATCTTTAAAAAAAAAAAAAGCCTAGAAAATAACATGCTTAACGTCCATAATAACACCCATAATCACACTAAGATTTGAGTTTTTAGTTTGCCATCCTTTTACTATAAAACTGAAGAGATTCATGTGTAATAGAAAGACAAGATTAAAACTACAGAGAAAAATACATTATTCTATTTTAGAAAAATAAAAAAACTCACTTTTTGAATCCAAAATTTTTCCAGAGCTCATTGATCTTTATCTGCAATCCAGGCGTGTTCTCAATATTAGGATGATTTCGCTTCTGGATGTTTGAGGGTTTCTTGCTCAGCCCACTGACTCTGGCAGGTGCTAGAGGTTTGATCCTGGTTGTAGAAAGACTGTCCAGGGAACTTGATTTATACAGCCCAGGAACCTGAGGATTAAATGCCATTTTAATACAATTATAACAACCATCTTTGGTTAATTTAAAACTATTCTTTAGACACTGGATAGAAAAAGAAGCGCTAAGTAATCTATGAACATGGATGTTAGTGATGGAAAAGGGAGAGAACAAGTGACAACAGAGGAAAAACACCAGAATGTGGACAGGTGTACAGCTGTTTTGGTTTTTTATCTTTACCATGTGCAGAAGAATGGAACTGGTAGTTATAAAGAAAAGGTCAATCTTATGATTTTGAAAATAAATGACAATTAAAGTAATATAATTTTATACAACAACAAAAATGCTCTGAGAACTAGTCAGAGATAAGAAAAATACAAGTGTGATTTTTAGATAGGCATTGGGGGTTAGGGGGAGTATCTGTGGCATTTTCACCAAACAATTAAAGTCTTGAGAATGTAAATAAATTTCTGAAGTTAAGAATAAAAGTAAAAAGATGGTAATTCAGTCTCTGGACATAACTTCTTTTGGGAAAGTTCCTTCTGCATCTATAGCTCTGTCACTGCAGAAAAATATACCATACTATACATACTAATTAATAACATACTTTTCCTTATCATGCAAAGATTGTAAAAATGGTCTTATATATCTTAAATCTGTATCTAATATATTTGGGATTATATTATACAGAATGAACTGGGGCTCATCTCTCATATGGATATATAAACCATTTATTGAAAAATTTTAAAACTTTCTTATATTAGAAAAGTAACACATGTTCAGTAAAGAAGAATATGAAAAGGACAAAAAATATTTCATCTAAACCTCAACCACTTAAGAGACAAAACCAACAGAAGTTTGATAAGCCATTCCCTTATTTTTCTAAGAGATTTTTTTTTTTTAAGATTAATTTTCACATACAAGAGCTGTGGTTCAGACCAGAAGTGAGGGGAAAGCGAAAGGATTCAGAGACAGAGCCAGAGCAGAACAGGCGAATCTACTGAAATCCACTGCTGAGGGGGCAGCAGGAGGGACAGGAGAGGTCTGCTGTGCCCTGGGGGTCACTCCCTGGCTGCGGGGATCAGTGGCTGGTGATAGCTTGGTAGTGCTGAGACTTAACCCCTCATTCCCTTGTTTCTAAATAATTTCCAAGTGTTCTTATTTTGCTATTGTGACCTGTGCAGGAGTAAGTGTTCTTGTAGTAATCGTTATTTCCTTAGGCTCAAGTTCTAGAATGCACTTAACTAGGTTAAATCATTTGAATTCTTTCAAAACGTTTTCCAGAAATAGCAGGCCAATATATACTCCTTTACATGTGATTCTACATTTCACTACACATTAAATAGAGCTCTGAGAAATCTGAGAGGTAAGAAATTACATGTAGCTATTTAAATTTGTTGGTTATTAATAAGGTTAGATATGCTTTTTATATGTTAATCAACCACTTGTAGTTTCTTTTGAAATCTCCACTCCTGCCTTTTGGCCCATTTGTTAGCTAGAAAATCAAGTTTTCTTGAATCTTCATTATATTTTATTTAAAAAACCTGGCTTATCAATTTCTAGAAGACATTTTGGCACTACATATACATGTTTACATTACATATGCCTTTAGACAAGAAACATCACAGAATTTATCCTTATAAAATAATCAAGAATGTACTCAAATATTTACCTCTAAGATCTTTGCTGTTTATTACAGCAAAAAATTCTTCGCATGAATAACTAAAAGGACTAGCTAATTCAGGGCCTTCCTGGTGGCACACGGGGTTAAGGGTCAGAACTATGAAACTGTCCGCAGCCACTACAACAGGTATTCAATCCCGAGTCAGGGAGTGGCCCACAGGGCGCGGCTGACCTCTCCTGTCTTGCCCGCTGCTCCCCTCTTCATGTATCCTGGTAGATCCGCCTGTTCTGCTCCCTACGCTGTAGGTGGTGAATTCTCAGCCCTAAACCTCTGAACTGTACCCCATTTCTTGTATGCATAAATAAATTAAATAAATCGTAAAAAGAAAAAGGACTAGCTAACACGTACAACTGCAAACTACATAGTTATTATATATTTACCTATATAAGAACATAGACAAAGATTTTTACACTGGAGTTTTATAATTTACACATCTAGACTTAAGAACATGGTCCTAGAAGATCTGAAAATAGACATTAAATAAGAATATAGGTGTTTTGATTTTTAACTATATTTTTCTTTCTGGCAATAAGCATGCACTGCTTCTGCAGTTTAAAAAAATTAAATATTTTACCTTGTTCCTTAGAAGTCTGTCCTTTTTTGAAAAATGAGATAAATGTAGCTTGGATTTCTGATTAACTTGATCACTAAGTGATTTAAAATTGCAATCAGACTCCTAGATTCCCCAGATCAAAAAATAAAATAAAATTAATTTTTATGACAAATTAATATTGAATAAAACATAAGAAAAACAGCAAAAAAAAAAAAAAGGCCAGATTTGGACAGAAGAGGAAGGTGGAAAGAAAAAAATGGTGCTAATCAGTTTTACTCTTTTATTTACTGAAGAAATCTGCAAGATGCTTAAGCTAAGAGAAGCAATTGTAGTAAACGAAGTACACATTTAAAATTGAAGGCTTTCCTGAATTGTTTCAGAAATCTGTCAAACGTTATTTCAGATAACACCAGAGTCTCCTTCTGTAATCCTGAGGCTACAGCCAAGTTCAGCTAATAGTTTTCATAAATTACTAGCTACTGAAAGGCTGAAACAGTAGTTCTGCAGCTCCCTTTAACTATATAACATTCAACATTAAAGAGAACAAAGGCCCCAAATCAGAAGCCTTCACAAGTCTGCATTTTTCAAGAGGGTTTCTTTTTAAATAATTATCTTGAGATTCTACTCAGCACTTTATACCTTAAAAACAACCCCAAGGTGAAAAACATTCCATTCCTTTACAGTGCCCTGATATTTTATGCTCCCAGCTAACAGCAGTGGTGGTGCTGGGCTAAATGATTTCTTAGAGTCACGATCAGGAGTAAGATCCTGAGATTAATTTACCTCACACAGGGTCAATGAATTCAATGTGGATAGAACCTATGTTTGTTGCTTCAGAGTGAACCACCAAAGGCAGTCTTGTATAGAGAAACACCTTCTTTTGAACCATATACTAAAAACTGACATTCAAATTGGAGCTCCAAGGGTCCGATGCTTCCTCAGACATTTTCTGCAGCAAAGAACGACTACTAAGTTTTATGTTAGCGGCCAGAGTGCCAATTCCTTGAGAATAAGTCACTTATCCCAGGAGACATTTTCACACCTGACAGGAAGAGATGCCTCAATGATTCCTAGGGTAGCGCAGTTTGCGTGTTAGCTTTGTGCAGCAGGATTCTGCTTCTATAACTGACTAGTACAGAAGTGACCAGGCCGAAAGACAGCGCCTGGAGAATGCCGTCAGCGTGCCCAGCCCGCAGGCCAGGACTCCCACAGTGGCTGAAAACCTACGAAGTGAACGGAACAGGAAGATGTCTGCTGATGATATTTTTGAAATAAAGATGTTCAAGAGAAAGCATCTGTGGTGTACCAAGATGTGATGATGCAGCATGAAGTAAACAAATGACATCGAAAAGAACAGTCTTCCAGACCGGTATGCGTGAACAGAAGGCAGAGGGAGTGGAAGGAGAGAGAAGCAAAAGCCTCAAGGCAGCCCCGGCTTTGCCTGGGTTGGTACTCTTCTAAAAATCTACCAAGACTTACTACGTGAGGCAGGCTGGGGGCTCAAAAATGGATCTCAGTTTTCTCCAAGCAAAAAGAATTTGTTTCCACATTTTCACTTGTTTTTTCCTTCAATAAGGCCAATACAACTCAGGTTTCTTTTGGGAAAATATGCCCCTTTTGATAAGTACAAGTCATACTGATTGATACATGCTGCTCGAGATTCAGGATTACCAGATACCAAAGTCCTATCAATTATTACCACAGCCATAATTGTTCTTACAACTTGGGAATCCCAGTTGGGAAAGATAAAATGAAGTATGCGACACTGCTAAAATTATGATAATTCAGATTGAAAATGGTGATACCATTGTGTCGTTTTAAAATGTAATGTCATCGGGTCTTATGACCAGTACTTTGAGTTTTGATTTTATTTAGAGCAGCATAAAAATATTTTGTAAATAAGAAATGGTTAGGATCCTTTTACAAGTAAAAAGGTAAAGTGCCATGTATTAGTTTTGTTTCATTACAAAGCGAAAGTTTATCGAGGGTATGATTAAATAATAAATGTATAACAGTCTTTCATCATAGCTTATCATTATGAGAACTATGGTTACTATGGTAACTATGAGCTAATTAAATGTACAAGAGTTTAGATGTGATAGATACAAAGTCCTCAGCTGCATAAAAAGAGAAAGGCCCACAAAGAGCTAGAATAAAAATTTGAATAGCAAATTACTCGCAATAGGAATCTGACAACAAAGACTTCATAATGTGACTTACCTCTGAATCTGAATCTTTATTAGAATGCTGGGAAAGATCTGATGTGTTTAGACTTTCTTGAGACTGAGAAGAACATTCCATTTCATGTAAGTGATGTTCGTCACACGACTCATCACTCTTTACGGGAGATGCCCCGGCCACCCCAGGCTCAGGCGGGAAGGGGGAACAGTCACTGTTTCTACGGAAGTGCTGCAGAGCTGCGCGTGGAGAGAGGCTTGAAGTTCCTGAAAGATCTCCAAGACTCCCAGACCAACTAAAACAACTTCTTAGCGTCCCCAGAGTGGGTGGTGAAATGGTCCTTGTGAATGTGCTGGCCTTCAAAGGCTGCGACCCACTAGGAATTCCAGTCACATCATCTGGAATCTGATCGCTGAAATCAGGTGCCACTTTTGTATCAGCTGGCTCCTTATCGTTTAAGCAGCCTGATTCAGTCAGAGTGGTCACACTCTCGGTGACAGCAGTCTCGTCCGGAGGCTGGCTGCTTGCTTCCTGGGATGCACAGTCTGCAGAGTCCAGAGAATTGCAAAAAAACCTAACAGAAAAAACACCAGAGAGAATGTTAAGTTTTTTAAGAGCTTTCTCACAAAGGTACAAAATTCCAAACAGAAAATTAAATTTTGTGAGTTTATTATTTCATGAATAAAGGCAAAATGTATCTACATTTTATGAAACATTTCAACTTGGATTATGGCAATTGACATAGTTAAACATTTATTTCATACACTGAAATTTTAGATGGGGCTTTCTACGTGCATTGTCCATGTGTAAGGGTACGTGGAGCTGGAGCATTTATCGACCTCATCTAGCTTTCCCCTTACGTCACTGTTGCCCCACCGCCATGTCACAGGTGAACAATGGCCGATTCCCTTCCGTTCATCCCTCCCGTGTGCCCTGCTCAGCTTGATAGTTTTGGCTTTTTCTTGACCTTTTGTTTGGTTTCTCGATATTCCACATATAAGCGAGCCCACCCGTATGTATCTTTTCTCTCTGCCTACTTTCGCCTAGCACAATCCCTCCGGCTGCGTCTTTCTGACCCCAGACTGTGAGACTCTTGAGGACAGGTGCTGCCCACCCCCGTGTTCTCCACAGTACCTAGAACAGTGGCTTGCCCACAGCTGACTGTCAAATATTTAGCCAGACATGTGCAACAGAAGGGTCACTGCATAGCTGCTGCCTCTTACTTTATAAAAGCGAAACAAAAGAAACTATCTGCCTTTCACTTTTAGCTTAAATGCTAGTAGCAAATCATGTGGCAAATTGCAGTATGACACTAACCCACTAGCTTTTTATGCACCCTATATACATTACATTATTTTAAAAATTGAAGTAAAGACTTCCAAACCAATTATTACATTCTGATGCACGTAAGAGGTATTTAGCGCAGCACCTTTTAAAAAACTTAAGAATATAAATGAAAGATCAGTGTCATTATGGGGAAGTCTTCAAGGATGGGTTTTAGGTTTAAAAGAAAATCCTACAAGTTATTAATAAAACATCTAACTATAGAGTATTATATGTATGTATATGACGATATTAAGCTCGTGCAAGTTCCATAAACAAAAATTATTGATTGTGTCCAAAGAACAACAAAACACTCAAAAGTAGAAAAGGGAAATTCTATTTTCACCCAAATGGAACAATTGAAACACAGTTCCAAATGTTTCTCCAAATGAGAGACATCAGTTTGCTAAAAATGTCTTAATCACGCAGATGGAGTAGGATGCTGCTCTCCACCGTGTGGCCTACTCGCGTGCACACGCACCATTAATGGGGAAGAATCAAGACCATCACTGAACCGTACCGGGAATGGCCCTTCAGACGAGACAGAAGAGGATCTGAGCCACCTCTAAGCAAGGCTTTGCGATCACTGAAGTCGCTCGTTCCTTCAGGCCCCTCTCCCACAGCTGTGGCTAGAAAAGGCTGCTTGCTGTCTGGTTTAAAGGACTTTAAAAACAGGAAATACCTATCGGTACATCTACCAGAGAAATACAGGGTGCTCTGAAGTTGCCATGTTATGACTAAAGAAATTCTACCACTTAGACTGCCTATTTGTGGCTGTGGTTGCATCACCCAAAGTCAGTACAACAAGAGCTTTCAGTTAGATGCATGTTTACCACCTAACAGGTGCTGTTTAAGGCATTTTACTTACAGAAGCGATTTCACTCCCTCAAAATACTGAGGTTACTCAGGTCAAATATCTCATTAGTGAGAACTACAAGATGGAAACCCAAGTAGTCTGACCAACCTCAGGCTCCAAGTTCCTGCCCAGTTACGCTGCACCTTCAAATTCTCACAAATCCTCATCACTGCTCGCCAGGATAATGCTAACAAGAGCCTAACCCCAGCTTTCTGCTCTTTGGGCTACAGCTGACCCTCCACAGTGCACCCAGAGTGGCCAGTCCACACTGGCAGTCACCTAGGGCTAAGACGCTGCATCAGTCTGCTGGCTCTGATGCATGGAAGTTAGCGCTCTTCACAGCATTAAGACTGCTGGGAGACTTTTGTTTCTTAGAAATAAAACCACACAAAACAGTAGTGAGACAAGCGTCTCCTCGTAATGCCGTAATACCTGAAAGCAATTAAGAACCCAATTGAATAAGGCTGATCTAGTGCAGTAAAAGCACCTGAGTTCAGACTAAGGCACTCCTATTACAACCTCCATCCGTATTTTATAGGCCATTTTGATTCCATTTTCTGTATTTACTTCCTGCTTTTTTAAACTAGTATGATAAAATATGCAAAATGATGTGGATATTCTACAAATGTACATGTGTAACATTTGAGAATGAAGATGGTTTCAGAAAAGTAGCACACATTCACGTGACATCTCACTGAATGTTAGAACGGAAGAGTATTATGTCCAAGTTGTCTCCTACTAGAAAACATAAGTTCTGCTTGACTCCCGTACACAAGGTGATACGTAGCAGAACTTAGGACTTTTACAACAGGAAAAAAAAGAAAGAAAAACAAAGCAGGAGTCATGTGGTATGCCCTCCTGTGACGAAGAACACTCTTTCACCCCCAGCCTTCATCTCTAAAGACTAACAGACCCGCAGCTGACAAGGGAGGCTGCCGTCCTTTTCCTGACCCACATGCTGTAGCAGTGACCACGGGAGCAATCACACACGCAGCTGCTCACACCTCCAGGTGCGCCAGCTCCGGTCTCTGCTGGTTCTGCAGGACGGCACCAGTCACTCCGCCAGCAGTGGTGCCTGACACTTCTCCTTCCCTCTCACTTCCCAACCCCTGCACCAACACCAGATGCCCCTTTCCTGCCCTCCAGACACCACTGTGGGCTTTTCTCTCCTTTCCCACTGCAGGAGGTGAAGGACCTTTGTTTATGAAGCTACTCTTCTGACTACAATCTTAAGAAGGGCTGTTTTTCACATTTTTGAAACCCAAAAAGCTAGTAGTATCGTGTTAGGATATTAGAACAGTACAAATATATTTCCAGAAATACTTTGCAAAACTATACCTACACAGCAGGCTATTTGGGCACAATTAAGGCAACATGTGATGAAAACAGTAGCTAGATTATGCACCTTCATCAGATTCAAGGCTTATTCACGATATTTAAAATGGCCAACAACAGAGTAAAAGGTAAACAACAATACCTGCTTCTTGTCCCTGGAACCACAACTGTACCACTCTCTTTATTTTTCCTCTGTAAAAATGTTGCAAATTTATTTCGCGTTGTAGATGGTGTGCTTATGGCATTTTTACTAGTAGTTCCATCTACCAGGTCAGGCACGTGCATTTCAGAAGACTTCGATGACTGTTTACCTTCACAGCCATTTCTTTTGGCCTTCTTCACGAATGGCTGAGAATACTGACTCAGCAGGTCACCTTCTGAAAGCTCTTCTGAATAAAAACAAAATCAATCACATAGGCCTTTGTTTCAAGCCTACCTGGCTTTGGCTTAGCTGCAGTCCACGCCCCACTGCCCTGGGAGTGGAGTCTTATTAATTTTTTAAACAATGTATGACAAAAGGAAACCCCCCAAAAATCCCCTTAGGTCTATTTACAATTTCACAAATTAGTTGAAGTTGAATGCCATTTTTGGGGTATAATTTTATGTGAAATTAGCAAAATCAAACCTCCAGGATACAAAAAATTCTTTACGGCTTTATATTCATTACACTAAGGACGCAATTTTGAATGTAAAAAACAAATTTAAGGCAGTGGTTAAACAGTGGTTAACTCACCATTTTTCAAAACGTTCTAATAAAACCCGCAGTTATTTATAGAACATCTATGTGTCATGTTGTTTGCAGTGTGTGATATGCGTAGTCACAGGCCACTGCATTCCACTTCTGATCCTCATTATCTAGCTATAAAGTCCTAGAATACTGTTGGGCAACAAATGTACTTTACAGTAACAGGATAAATCATAAGGTTAAGTAGAAAGGCACAGACAAAAATATAGAGATATCACTAGGTTTCAACTAATCCCTAGTCTGATAAGATCTACGCATGTGGGAGAAAATAGTATGCTCAGAGGTTGGTTAAATAGATGGGATACCAAATATTAGAGAAAAGATCAGTAAAAGTGATTTTGATCCTGACAAAAGCCTAAACATGTTTTTTGTGCAGATATAATTATAAGCCTTTACCAAAAAAAAAAAAAAAAAAAGTGTGTGTATCATTAACCACATGAAACTAATAGGAAAACATTTCAGAAATGTTAAATAACAGTCTCAAGATTGCAGCGTTAAGATGAAGATATTACAGTGTTTTACTATGGCCTTCACTGTGGTTTTAAGACCCAAGACACAAACATGAACTCTTAATTGAATATCCAATCTACTGAGACTGACCTTATTTATTTTGGATTTGCTAGTCTTTATGATCATGTTAGTCCTTAAAATCTTTCTTTTTCTCCAATGCAGGCATAAGATGCATTAACTCTGTTTAGACATTATTTAGTTACCAGTAGTGACTGAAGCATAAAATGGCACTATCTATATATGCAAATAAGCTTTTTAAGCTGGAATATTGATTCTACATTTTTTTTCTAACCTAGCTAACCTTTTGACTCATGCATATATAATAACCATTGTATTTTAACTTAAAAAAATCTACTGAGGACCTTTACTTCATGAAGGACATGAAATGAGAGTTAAGGATGAATTAACTGCATTGTTCATGCTCCATGAATTCTTACTAAAGAAAACCAAGTTAATTCAACTGAATCATATGCCTACACATAGAAGCTAAAACTAAAATTTCTAGACATCAACCAGAGAAACTGTCAGTGACGTGGGGTCAAACACTGATGACTATTTTACAGAAACTGAGATACATACCATTTCTTAGCCTTTTCACAACTGATGACTTCCTTGGCAGATTTAACCCTTTAGTACTAATCACTTTTTCAATGCCCAGTGTACTTGGATTTTCCCTTGATCTTGCAGCATCTGAAATCATATCCGGCTCAAGTCTAGGGCAATAATTCCTATGCCAAATGCTATTAACATTAGATGACTTTTGACCTGTTTTGTCATTCCAACTGTGATGTCTTGACTGGGTAAGCTAAAATGGTAAAAATGAAAAGGTTACTTGAAGGAAGAAAACAGAAAATTCATTTTCCTGTGTGTCATCATAAACTATAATTACGTAAACTATCCTCAAAGAGTAGCTCTGTATGAAATGTCTGTCCCCTAAATACATTTTCTACTTTCCCATTACATGAGTTTAATATCTTAAGTTTTATATTCCTAGGTGTTGCTTTTCTAATGAGGGTCAAGAAACCTTGCTAGCTCATTTCTATATTTGTACCATCATTAATAAACAATGCACAGAAACGGAAAACTACTTTGCTCTACACTGATTTTTGTATAAGATTTTTTCTGAGAGAGGGCTATTGCCTATATTAGTAAGCAATCATTTTAAAGACTAATAGATTCACAATTACAACATGTTTTGAATAACAACCACCTGTTAAGAAGATATCAGTGATATTCCAACAGAGCAGGGTAGTCAAAAGGAAGAATTAACAAAGGTATAAAAACTGTTGACTATGAATCTACATTACAAAAATCCTACCTGAACTTGGAACCTAATCTTCCACCTAAAGGTAAAAGTTAATAAAGTAAGGTGATAATATTCAGTATATGCTTTGAAAACTGATGAAGAATAAAATAACTGAGGGAATAGGTTATTTGCTGAAATTTAGGCCCATTTATGAAAGCAAGAAAAATCTCAATCTGAATTATAGCTGAAGGAACTTGAAAAGATGAAAGAAAACAAAAGCAAGATAAAGAGAAGTAAATAATAAAAATTAGAATAAAATAAACTAAGTAGAAAACAAAAGGACCTTTTTTTTTTGCACTTTGAGAAAATAAATAAAATTGACAAGCCCTTAACTAGGTAGACCAAAGGTAAGTGAAAATCCAAATAAATAGAATCAGAAATAAGAGGTAAAATTACAACAAATAGCTGAAGGAATAAAAAGTACCCTAAGAACATACTATGGACATCCCTACACAAAGTGGATGACCTAGAGCGAATGGACCAATCCTTAGATTCACACATCCTTTCAAGAGTGAACCAGAAGGAAATAGTTTAGTACATCATTAAGTGCAGAAATTGAAAGAGTAACAAAAAAGGAAAAAACTCACCAGGAACAAAGCCCAGGACCAGACAGTTTCTCCAGGTAATTCTATCAAGCTTTTAGAGGAGCCTAAATACCTCCCCTAGTCAAACTCTTCAAAGAAAAACTGAAGCAGGTGGAATGCTCATTAGCACATTCTTTTCTGTTTCATTTTTAAAGTTGAGTGAACGCTGGTTTACAACATTGCAGGAGTTAAAGTTATAGGGTCATGTCCTTCAGGCGTACGTTACGTCACCCACCAAGGCACTAGGTCACCCTCACAGTCCAAGGTGCCCCCTCCTGACTGCACCAGCCTCTTCTTGCTCCCTGGAAGCCTCAATTTCACAGGGTTGTTGGCCTGGTTTGACCTGACACTGTCTGGTCTCTCTCTATTCAACAGGAGGGACCCGTCCGGTATTTGTCTTTCTCCTTCTGGCTTATTTTCTCAGCACATCCTCCTTCGGATCCAGCCCATATGACGCAAAGTTCGGTTTCATCTCTTTTTTCATAGCTGACCAGTATCCCAGTGTGTATATACCACATTTTCCTAACCTACTCATGTATTTTTGGGAACCAGCTAAGTTGTTCCTTCGCTGGTTACTGTAAATAGGACTGCAACAAACACTGCAGTGAATATGCCCATCTGAGTTAGTATGTTCGACTCTCAGGCAGATACCTCGGAGTGTGAACTCTGGATTATATGGTAGCTCTATTTTTAATATTTTGAGAAATCTCCGCACTATATCCATTACGGGCTGGACCAGTCTATATTCCTACTAACATTGTGCAAGTGTTTCTTTTTCTCTCTATCCTCACCAACACTTGTTACTTCTGTACTTTTGATATGGGCCTATCTTACAGGCGTGAGATGGAATTTCACTGATGTAGAATTCAGAGATTTGTGGGGGGGAGGGGGTGGACGGAGATGTGCAGAGACTGGAATGGATTAAAGTTGTTCAAATTCTTTGCATAAATGGCATAGATGAAGTCAAAAGAACTTATGTAGGTAATAAATATGAATAGATAAAGAACGGTGGGAGAAAGCGCCTTAAGAAGTCTCCACAATGGTGAAAAAGTAGGGAAATGACAAGGGCCCCGGACACGTAACAAAGAGAACTAGTCGCTAAACTGAATGAGTGACACAGCAGCTTTATTCCCCAGAGCAGCATTTCTAGGCTTGAGTCTCTGACAATGCTTAATGTCAGAGGTTGAATGAATATGCTGAGATGAGGAAACAGGCACTGGTATAATCAAATGTTCAAGCCGAAAGGTTCGCTAACATAAAACGATTACTTTTTAAGAAAATTACCCAGGATACCCATGTTCGAATGGAAACTCTCTAGCAGTAAGTTGTTTTCAAGTGATACTGTGCAGAAGGCCTGGCTACAGAAATGCTAAAAAGCTGTTAACTAAATGAAAATATGCCTTTAATCACAGTCCTTTATGATTCTTTTACAAAGAAGTCACTAAGATGTTACCATAACAGCATCTGGATTGTAGTCATCAATCTGTTCAAAAGTATTTATATCTTTATTTCCAAGCGCTATCTGAAGAGCTATAGAATCATCGACATACCTGAATTAATAAGTTTAAGGAAAAATGCTTTTAATAGCAACCATAGTGAGATACAAAAATACTTTCTATTGTCACAGGAAACCTGCGGACTTACAGTGTAACGAAGCTCACGTACTTGCCACATGCAGTGGCACGAGACAACAGTGCCACTGCTTAGGAGTCTGCTGGCCACTGCAGCAGGGACAGTGTTCTGAAGCAAAAGCCCCAGGCCATCACTTGATTCCTTCTGAGACAGAGAAGCCCTGGCCATCACCCAGAATGCATGAGGCCAGTGTGGGAGGGCATCCTTTCCTGGTAATGTAACGGACCCCAAAACACTGTTTCTAATAAATCAAGTTGCTTGTCACAAAGGCTTCATTTTAATGACACCTTTGAAAAATGTGCCGAAGTGACCGCCTGTTACTACAAGGCATCGAAGAAATTACCAAGTTACAGTGACTGGATTTCAAATTTATACAGAAGGTTGTTCCAAATTTCCCCTAGTGTGGTAACTGAAAAACATAAATTTCCCAGAAAGAGAAAGCAAAAATACAATTTGCAAGCTTTTTCTAACCAAATGTTTTACAAAAAATAATAGTACCCTAGGGCTCTCCCTGATGGCACAATGGATTAAAGCACCACATTATGAAGCTCTGGGAAGCCGCTGCAGCACAAGATCCATCCCCCACCAGGGAGCTGACTCACGACCCCTCCTGGCCCGCCCGCTGCTCCCCTCAGCAGTGTACTTCCTTGATCTGCCTGTTCTGCTCCCCGCTCTGTCTCTGGTGAATCTTCACACTCACCACACCTCTGGCCTGTACCCCAGTTCTGTAAGCATAAATAAATAAACCTTTAAAAAATAGTAGTAATAACAGTACTCTAAAAATATCTAAGTATACAATTCTAACATTCCGGTTTAGAAAGGATACTGCCCTGCATAGCTTAGTGTTTCTGGATCAATGTCATCTTCATAGGCATTCAGAGGGATAAGTTTTCTTTGGATGGGATCAAAAACTAGCTGATAAAGGAACGTATTGTTGGCCCGAATAAACCCTTTGATGTAATCTTCTGGTACTGTTATATTCGTTTTCAGATAATGTCCAATTTTCTTGATAACCTAATAATGAATGTAAAAAAATATGAATTACCTTCAAATAACAAAGGGAGGATGTATATCCCCAAGATAAAACAGTTTATATCAAAAGAGGACAAGGAAGATCAGAAATCAATTGCTTTTACTTACAATAAAAAACTCCACTGGCAAACATAACCATATGCTATCACTTACAGTGCCCTATCACTGAAAATTCTGAATCTCTATAACAGTATTTTCTTTGCTTTTCCCAATATGAACCCAAAGAATCGGACATTCAGTTAAATACATCAAGTTTCCACTACTAGGTATAACTTTAAGGTACAGTCTTTACTTTCAGAGTTCCTGTCATCCAGAAAGCAAAAGCAAATACCATACAAAAACCTAAGAAACAAAACAAAACAAAACACTCTTATATATAAGATGAAGCTGACATGCTAACTTCTGTCAGAGCCATGATGCGTACAGCTAGAAGAAATTTCAAGTATTCTGTTATATTCAGAGGTGAAGGGACGCTCCCGGGAATCCCGGTACCCCAGAGCCAGAGGCCCTCCACTATCCCACTCTGGGATCCTGCTCTCATACCACATCACCTTTGGCCTTGAGGACTAACACGTTGTGTGCTTGGAAACAGAAAACTGCAACTAGGCTCTGCCAATTCGGGGGCTTTAGGGAACACTGCGAGAGGAATGGGGGGGAGGGGAACCTTTAACGCTCGGTTACTTCTTTAAGGCAAAGATACGGGAGGAGAAAAGGCAGCTCACTGCCCGCCTGTGTCTATGTAGGCGTCTCTTTTCCCCCTTTTTCTTTCCATAGTAAACTTGCCATGTCCTGCTTAGGGAAAAATAAGATATGAAAGATGATAAAGCCCTGATAGCGCAGTTTTCCCAGTACATACACAGCACATGATTTCTGATCATTAAATGAAGGAGGACAATGAGAATCCAGCTGTCTTCAGTTGAGGCTCATTAAAAAGACCTGGATAGGGCCTCCCTGGTGGTGCAGGGGTTAAAGTCTCAGCGCTATCAAACTATCACCAGCCACTGCGGCAGGAGTTCAATCCCCAGCCAGGGAGCTGACCCACCCACGTGGCGCGGCAGACCTCGCCTGTCTCCCCTCAGCTCCCCACAGCAGTGCATTGCAGTAGATCCACCTGTTGTGATCCCCACTCTGTCTCTGGCAAATCCTCTCACCCCCTCCCCGCACCTCTGGCCTGCACCCCAGTTCTTGTATGCATAAATAAACAAAATAAATCTTTAAAAAAAAAAAAAGGAGAGATCTGGATAAGTTTACCATTCCTCTCCCAATTTATTTTATAATATATAACTGTTTCTTATAAAAATATGCTGTTATGTTAACATGAAATGAATTATTACTTTTAAGTAGCAGGCATTAATATTTTCAGTTTTTATTATGATTCAGTATGGTTTAATGACTACAATCTAAAGAATCAAAAATTATTACCACAAAGAATAATTAAAAGTATAAGGGATCCTGAGGGTAAAAAGGCTGAACTATTACTATCGAGTAATCGGACCCAAATCAAAAGATCCTATGTTTTAGCAGGAATTCTACCCTAGAGTACACTGCCTTTAAGTCTGTATTAACCTTTCTCTAAAACATTACCACTTTTTAAACTGCTGAAACATGGTCCATCAGAAGTCAAAAGTAAAGTTTTAATTATTTTCTCTTTTTAATTACATAACACAGGCTTTTGACAAAACATGTACAATTCATATTCCACTACTGAAGAAATGCTTCAGAAATTAAATACGACCTTCCGTCAATCACTTACTTTTACAATGTCTGGGTTATTGGCTAGTCTCAGAACCTTGCAGGCCTTTGCTAATCCAATCCCACGCAGCGACGAGAGATAGTCACAGCCTGAGAGAATGCACATATAACGGAACTTCTCTTCTGTGAAAACATCCCCAAGCTGTCTGCATTTTCCAAGCCGAGCCTGATCAATTTCTAGTCCATTTCCAAACTGATCCATTTTTAAAATCACCTTGAAAGAAAGGAAACTGAGTATCTGTAAGGGCCATTTTTACTTTTTATTTCTAATCCACTGCACTATTTTAAGGAAATCTTTCTTGTTCTTCACCATCACACAGTGAGAGAAAAGATAGGACATTTGATTATTTTGAAATCTCCAAAACTAACCTGAAGTATCGAGCACTGACTAGATGAGGTCAAACACCAGGGCTCTACTGGAATTTCTCTGGTGTCCGGACGCCCTTTCTGTGCCTCTCTACTTCCTACCTCCAGTACAGGGCTGCCATGGTGATCAAGCAGCAAGCACGAAAGCATCGCCTCCTAACTTTGTGCTTTCACATCTTAGAGTAAAACTTTTACTTAAAATAATACATGTTCATTGCCGAAAATTTTGGAATCAGAGGAATTAGGATAAAACAGAAGTTGCTAGGAATCGCTCTTCTATCACTGTTCCTATACAAAAATCTTTGGATACAGATCCTTCTAGCTACCTATATAACTTATACAAATAAATGAAAAAGATTATTAACAAAAAATAAGATCATCCTTTCTTTCTGTACCTTAACTTCTCCTCTTAATAAAGCATAAAATTTTCCATTAATTCTAAATAACATAATTCTAAATAACTAAAAAACATCCCACTCATAAGTACATTCGTTTACCTAATCTACCTAATCTATTTGAAAAATGTAAAATATAAAAGCTATCATCGCTAAAGACACTGTAATAAAGAATATGGAAAAAACGAAAATAAAACTCTCCAACTTTAAGAGGTTACTCTGAAAAAGCAGACAGTCATACAAACGTCAAGAAGTCAAACCCTTCATTTCATTTTACATAAAAGTGAACATTATATGCAGATACTAATTATCCCTAAAGGGAAAAAATGCACACCATCTTCATCACTACAGAAAGGTAGCACGCAGTGGCTTTCAGCCAAGTACCCTTTTACAGCCAAAAGCGAGGAGGTCGGAGTCCTCTGTAATGACAGCTTGCACAACCCCGGCTTTGTTCAGGTAGGCCAGCTGCGCGTCTGCTTCGTACGGAGCCACGAGACAGTCGACTCCGTGCGACCGTGCAGCCTACAAGAGAGCGTCGCGGTCAGTCTCCACCACAGCAGCTGGAGAGCGCCGAGCAGCTTCCCATGTCAAGCTCGTTTCATTTCTGTCCTCATCATGCGCATGCTAACATTCTCTTCAGAAATAATATAGGCACTAAGAAACCTTACTAAAAAAACTCAATGGACACATTTAGAGAAAAGAAATATTGTCCCTTCAGCACAGGGGGCAGACGAAGTCTACAAGCTACAAAAATCTAACGACCTCCAGTAACAGAGAGCTTCCGTGGTGAGAATGGCTATCCTCCACAAGTATGTAAGGGGGCTATGTGAGCTTTGCATAGATTTTCCCCATAAAAATCACAGGTTGTCCTGTTACAGTTCAGAGCCTGACACTGTATTGCCTAAAAACGGCAGAACGCAGTGTCCAGTGTTTGAGCCCAGTGATCAAGGCAGAATGCTTTCACGGTAACAAGTCTAGGAAACAGGACATAGACAGTCCTGCCTCAAACCCAGGCAGCTGGAACAGGAACTTCCCAGTTTCAACCCATGGGTCACTGCTCCCAAGGGCAAGGAGCGGTCTGGGGAAGTAACAAAAAATAGAACTGTCAAGATTTGCCTGCTATTAACTTGGTGACAACTGGTAATCTCTTCCTTTCTCATTCCCTCACCCTGCCCAGCAGCCACCGTCTCTCGCTGTGGCCAGTCAGGGTTTCTCCTCCAATTCTGGACACAGCAGAATCACAGCCTTTCTTCTGTGGCTATCAGAACACTTGCCACCCTTCCCTGCTTCCCATCTTTTCCTTCCACCTGGACTCTAGAAGAAAGGGAAATAAATATTCCTTGCATGATAAAAAATAAATAAATAAAATGAAAGCAAGAACTTTAATGTTTATTACAGCTCAAGATCTGGATGGCAGGTCTACAAGTGGGAAAAAGTGGTTTCTACCTGTCATTATGCCTTGACAAGGTTCCAAAAAGGGAAAGTGAGGCCTGGGATCACGGACACAAAGACATAAGGCTTATGGAGGTCACAAAGAAACATCTGGGCAAAAGCAGATGCAGGAGCTAGGACTTATCGCTGAGGTGGCAAGGCTGGTTTGAAATCTTTCTCACAAGACCCAAGAATGAGGTTCTAGTAAGTGTCAAAGATTATACCAGAGTGGGATAAGGTGAATCCTCCAGGAATGAATCCCTTCCACCTCTGCCTAACTGTCAATGGAATCAACCTATATGCGCCACTTACTTAAACAAGCACAGCACCACCGATTCCCTGGGATCTCGCCCTAGGAAACTGCTGATCCCTCTTCCCTATTCAAGCACACTGCTTGCTTCTTCCTTAAACACGTAAGTCAGGCCTAGGGTAGTCTCCACTCTTCAACTTCTAACTCTCCCATTAACAACCGGCCTAGAGCTGGTCTAAATGAACTTAACCACTTGTTACTTTGATCTTATTTCTAATTTAACTTACTTTAATGACTTTGTGAGCCATGGCATGGGTGATATTGACAGAACGGGTAAAACATTCTCTGGCTTCTGAGACTTTCCCCTCACGGAGAAGCTGCTTTCCCTTAAGAAGATTGGTTTCTCGTCTTCTGCAAGGGAGAACACATACACACACCAAACTTAAGAGGCTAATTTAAGAAACTATTATAAAGCTACAATTTAAGAAATTTTCCTAGAATAACAGGAGATGACTCATTTGAAAGTGTACTCCAAGTGCTTGAGAATATTAACCCAGATCCTTTGAGTTTCTAGACAAAAAGAACAAGTGTTGTATAGTGGGTACACACACAAAATAATCACCAGACTTTTCAACAGCAAAAGATTCTGTTAAAGTTAAAAACGAACGATAAAATTTCTAGTAGAACTACCAAAGGAACACAAATTGAGTACCTTGAAACGTTACTTTCAACAAGAAACAAGTGATATTACAAAGTGATATTACATGGGAAAAAAAAAACAATCAACCTACAAGTCACGAAAAGTAGTTCTACTAACTTTTAGGTAAGAAAAAAAAAAAGGAAGGACAGGAAGGTAAGGACAAATATAAGAGAAACAAATAATCATAATATTTAATAATTACTGATCAATGTAAAATAAAGAACACATTTAAAATGTTTTTTCAAGAAAGTAAAGATTGACAGATTAGATGAAGACAAGAAAAAACACATAGTAAAGCAGTCTTTGTAAGAGATGAACCTAAAAATCAATCACACAGTAAAGGTGAAATAAAACATACTAGCAAATCAGATTGAGTACTAAAAAAAGGTTCTTATAATTACACTAGTATTTGAAAGAGCAGATGTTAAAATAAAAAAGCGTAACTAGAGACTAACTACATAGTTTTAATTTTCCACAAAATGTAACAAGTTTAAATTTCAATTTAACCACTAGTCTCAAAATAAACAAAGCAAATTACAGGACTGTAAAATTGCACTATCATATAAAATTGCACTATCATAAAATTGCACTATCAAATTACAGGACTGTAAAATTGCACTATACTCAAAAATTGCACTATCATACCTCTCTTAATAATTGATGGATTAAGTAGACAAAGAAAAGAAAGAAACAATATGGAAGATTTGCATATCGCAGTATTTAAGCATGGTTTACTAAACAAAATCTAGCACTCAATTAACTAGAGAATATGTCTTTCCAGCACTCACAGAACATTTAACATTTGTTCATGCTATAAAGATTATAAAAAGGTCCCAACAAATTAAAATTTAAAATAGTGTTATCATACACTTGACCTTAATGGGATTAACTTAAAGATTAAGTAGAGAATGAACTTACTGTCTTCTAGACTTCTCCACTTCCTTTTTAGAAGGTAAAGTACATCCATCAAATACAAGAATAGGCTTGATCCCATGAGATAGTAGCATATTTACAAACTTCATACAAAATCCTACATACCTTTAAAAATAAAAACACATTTATGTGTTTTGTACATCACAAGTTAAAAATTTTGCTCTTTTAAAAACAAGATGATAAAAACACAAGCAGAACTACAACAAACCAAAAAGCTCTGAACATCAAAGGAAATCAACAAAACAAAAAGGTAATCTATTGAATGAGAGGAAGTATCTGCAAATTATATGCTTGGCATGGGATTGATGTCCAAAATATATAAAGAACTCATACAACTAAACAGTAAGACAACAAAAACAAACCTTGTAAAAAGTGGACAAATGATCTGAACAGACATTTTGCCAACAACAAACAGATGGACAACAGGTAAATGAAAAGATATTCAATATAACTAATCATCAGGAAAATGTAAATCAAAATCACAATGAGCTGTCACTCCAAATCTGTTAAATACTATGAAAGTTCCTCATAAATTTAAAAGTAGAACTACCATATTATCCAACAATTCCACTTTTGGGTATTTATCTAAAGAAAATAAAACCCATGTTTGCGGCAACATTATTAAAATAGCCAAGGTGTGGGAAAAATCTAAATATCCACTAACTGATGAATAAAGAAAATGTGATATCAACACACACGCATAAACATGCCATTATTAGGCCACTGAATAGAAAACTGGCATGGAGAATACAGCTCACAACACTGTGTTACATATTTGAATGTTACCCAGAGTAGAACCTAAAAGTCTTCATCATAAGAAAAAGTTGTAACAATATGTAGTGACAGCTATTAAACAGATTCATGGTATGTAGTAACAGATGTTAGATTTATGTACAAAGACATAGTCTATATAGGTTTTTACAAATATTAACAATATATGCAAATATTAAATTATGTTACACACTTGCAACTTTATGTCAATTCTAGTTCAAAAAGAAAAAAGATGAGATGAATTAGGAAGAGGCTTTATTTTGTTTCTTAAATAAGTATTTGGGTACCAGTGGAAATTCTAGTTTAGATCTGAGTTCAAATCCTGCTAAAGATCCATCTGGGGTATTCGCTGAGCCGCCTAACCCTCCGGTCAGCTGCAGATGAAAGGGTTCGACATGCCTTTCCATTTTGGACATTTTCTGGTCCTAACACTTACTTACTTCCTCCTGCCATTTCTTTTTAACTTTAAGAAATTCCAAAGCTATTATAATTCATTCATCACACCCAAGAAATTTAGTCTACAAAAACCGGTCTGACCGTCAGGGATTTCCCTGTAACCAGTGGCGCCCTGGCGCTGACCAGCCAGGGTGCTGCTCTCCCTTGCAGCATCTGTCAGTTCCTGGACATGACCACTCCGGTCACCACTAACACTCACGCTGGGCTGGGCGCTGACCGGGAAAGAGATGGCGACAGCGCACTACCTGCCCTGGCTCCGGCGTGACAGCACGCCGGGTATGTTATATATGTTATTATATACGATACATTATATATAATAAATTATTATCTATTCTATTTTTTCTTTTTATTATAAACCAGTGGCAGTGAGTCTGTGTTGGTCAGTATCAAGCAAAAACAGAAGAAAGCAAATGTAAAATACTAATGAATTCTAAAGGACATTTTATTTTAAGCCAGATACAATACAAACATCAGACACCTGGGGCCTTCACTTTATTTTGCAGCTGCCCTTCCGTGTCAGGTCTAGCTCATTCTTTACAACAGCTATAAAGATTTATCATAGACATAATCAGATTTTCTGACCTTTTCCCATTCACGCCCTCTCCCCCCAAAGAAGACAAGGAAAGCAAAATAAACCCTAACCAGAAGGCTTATTTAGCTAAGAGAAAAAAGTCTTAAAATACACAGCACTCTGTTGAAAGTTCCAAAACTTTTTAATTGACTAGACATTTTCTGAGCACCTACGACATGACAGGTCCTATGGAGATCATCTCTAACAGAAAAGGATATTCCCTGTATCTTGTACAACACTTCTAATTAGTTAAAAAAATCTCAGAAATTTCAGCATACTCAAGAATTATGAACAATTAGCAATGAAATTCTCCCTCTAGAAAAAAATATTTTTTAAAAAAAGGACGCCGGTGATTAACAATGAAAAGCTTGTAGTCTTCAGCTACTCTTCTAAGTGTTCAAACTTAGTGATGAGAAAGCAGCTGCTTTCAAAAAATGATCAGCTGCAGCAGTCACAGAAGAGAGCGGTGCCTTCACCTCCACACCCAAGGAGCAGGTCACTTCTGTTGAAACTGACTGAGCAGCCTGCGGACCTAATACGCTCACCCCTCAAAAGTGAATTTTCCGCTTTATAGGAAATAACTGCTCAACACTTTTTAAGCTATTATCAACTGCACTTAAAGAACAATTAAGATCTGTGAGTCTTTCCTCTGAGGGCCAATTATTAACACACAATAGTGTCAAATCTACAGAAAATGCTTCCTTAAAGTTACATTTATTTTTCCAATATTTCTAATAAAAAAATTTCACCCACTGAACCTTTGGACCAACTGTGCCATTGTGCTATCTGCACCTAAGAAATTAGAAGTCTGAACTCAATCCTGTGCAAAAGGTCATCTTACATCAAAACAACGTGCGCTGCTCTTCTAGCTCACTACAGAGGGTGGAAACGAGGCCTGTCTCAGAAGGAAGAAACCCCTTGCTTCTTGATAAGCGAGGCACTGAATGAAATCAATCCCCTTCTGAACAAGAACTGTTTCACTCCGAAGTGGCAAAGAATGAACATAAGGGCCAAGCTTACCTGTCAGTCGGTTCACCTTTAGCTAGTTTTTCAGCACAAGCAATAGCTCCTTTGTGAAGCCAGCAATAGGTATCTACAGCTACTACCTGGCCTTTATACTTCCTCACGTTGATGGGCTCCGCGGCCTCTTTGATAAATTGCAGCAATCCTTGTATTCCCATTGTGCCAAGCTAACTACCTGCATGAAAGGAGAAGGGGAAACAGCCAGATTTAAAGCAAAACCTATTCGCTTTCCAAGGAGCGTTCACACTTAGTCATAACACATGCCGCAGGCCTGTAACACGGTGCTAGGCACAGAGAAGGTGCTAACAAAGGGTGAGTCTTCAGAAAAGCAAAGTAAACATCTACAAGGTTGTACATGCTAGGCGTCACATCACACTGCTTTTGTGTGTTTAAGGGTCAACACACAAAATAGCCTAGACCTGGAAGTTCAGTTTGTTTCCATGGAGAAACAAAATCAATTCAATAATCAAACAGAAATATACAGCCAGAGCTGACTTTTCTGTGAAACTAACTGTCACCAGAATGCACTGCTCCAAGCAATGAACATTCTGTTAACAAGCAGCGGTGGTGCCTGACAGCAACTCTACCGATCCCGCTGGTCGGGCAAATACAATTTAGAGGCAACTGCTTCAACTTTCCAAGCCCGAGCACCCAGATTATGGTCCCTAAGCCATTCCTACACAGAAATTCTGGAGTTGCACAGGCCTCTCCAAGCACCCCCACTCCCCAGGACAAACACTGAAAGGGAGCCTCGGGCACCCGGCAGGCGTTCAGCACTTCGCCTCGTAAATCCCTCCCAGACCCGAAAGCCTGCAGGGAAGGTGAGAAGCAAGCCCCGGTGGGAGGTCGGCCTTACCCTGCTCCTGCCGTATGCAGCTCTGCTGCTTGCGTCCAGCAGTTTGCAATTTTCAGAAATTCATAGATGCTCAACACCTTCCGCGACGGTGGTCCGCTTGCTCTGCACTGAAGTGAGGAATTGGGAATCGTCAACAAGCAGCCGTCTGAACGCGGGTGGTCAAGTCACGGCGGCGGAAAGGGCGATCGGACGCGCCTCCGACACGTGCGGCCACGCGTGTTCTCCCGCTGGCCGCAGTCCCCACACGACGCCTCCCGAAGGGTCGCGGCTGCGCCGTGGGCTCAGGCGCCTCAGGCAAGTCCGCACCGCGCTCGGGCGGCCGGCGGCTCCCGTCAGCGCTCCGCAGCACGGGCGGGCGTGGTCCGCTAGCTCGGCCCCGGGCCGCGGCCCGCGCCGGCACTGAGGCACGGCCGCAGGTGGACACCTGAAAGTGGGGCGACGTCCCGTCACGGCTCACTCTGGGAAAGCCGACCGCCAAGGGGAGCCACCCTGCAGGGCATCGTCTGCCCGCAGGCGCGCCAAGCTGCACCCCTCCTCAGGCCCCAGCACCCCCACACACGAACTGCCCGCAGGGGCCCCACCGCGCCCCGCCGC
>NW_004567130.1:24758806-24774070 GCF_000260355.1 Condylura cristata
CGCGCTGCGGCGAAACTCACGTGGCCCGGGGCGTCCGAGGCCCGCGGCGCACACACAGCCGGGCGCGGCGAGCCGGACCTTTCAATTTACGCGGGATAGCTGGAGGCCCCGCCCCTGCGGACGTGACGTCAGAGCACACGTTCTGACGCCGGTTCAGCCTCCCGCGGCCTCCCGCTTCCGGGTCCCGGCTGCCAGCCTATTGGGCCTGACGGCACCTGCGTGGGCCGGAAGCTGCTGCCGCCCTCGGGAAGTGAGGGCGGAACTGGCTTAAGTGGGTCCTGCGGGGAAGGGCTGCCCGAGGAAGTTGAGCGTGCGGGGCTCGCTAGGCCTGCTGGGAGTTGTAGTTCGCGCCTGTTCGCGCCCAGCCTGAGTTCTCATTGGAAAGTACACACCTGAGGGTTTACTGAGGCTTTTAAAAACCTGCAAAAAGACCGGTGCTGGAACTAGTGCTTTCGTTTGTGTCTGCTTGCTTTTCTGTTAATCCTGAGACTGGACGAGTCCCGGACAGCGGCAGGACACAGAGACCAGTTTTGCTGGTTAAACCAGCCTGGTGACCGGCCCCAGACACCTGCTGTCACAGGCTTCTTGGCCCAGTCTGCCTTTTTTCTGACTTATCCCCAGGGTGAGCATTCCTACGCTGTTTTTTTTCACTGCGAATACAGTTGGCTGCTATGGAAAGAAAAGGGGGTGACAGGCCCAGAAGAAAAGTCACCTTGGGAGCAAAGCAGGGGAGGCCGGGCGACGGGCACCCCCCCCCCCCCCCCCCCAGGAGACACGGCCACGCGGCTGCACTGCCCCAAGCTGTCGCTGATGGTGCCCGCGACTAGCAGCCACACGTGGGCTTCAGCCGCGTGCATGCTCTCTGCTTTCTCAACCTGTTGGTACATTTATTAAATTGAATGCCTTCATCTTTAAACTGCAGTCCTAAAACC
Organism: Condylura cristata; assembly: GCF_000260355.1. Lineage (NCBI taxonomy): Eukaryota > Metazoa > Chordata > Mammalia > Eulipotyphla > Talpidae > Condylura > Condylura cristata. The sequence goes on from NW_004567130.1 coordinate 24,759,739, forward strand.
AGTTCACCGCAGGAGTCTGTGTCACGACCAGGGAGTCATTCGAGCTCCGTCTGGGCCTTTCGCCACCCCGTGAACACCGACTCCTTGCCTGCCCTCACTAGCGTCCTGCAGAGGCCTCTTTTCAGTCTTGACCGGGGGGTTCAAGAGCTCTTTCCGTCCAGCTCGGGAGCAGCCCCCCTGGGCTTTCTGTCCGCATCATCACCCACACTTGGTTTCTGGTCTTTGCAGGACGGGTCGTTCTCCCAGGTGAGAGGTTGGATCTCACTGGCAATTCCTTGATGATAAATGATGACAAGCGTTTTTTCATGCGTCTGTTGACCATTTGTATGTCTTCTTTGGAGATGTGTCTATTGAGCTCCTCTGCCCGATTTTTGATGGGGTTATTTGGTTTGGTTGTGTTGCAGTGTTGTATGAATCGTAGGTGTCAGTCCTTCGTCAGACGCGCATTGTGCAAATATAATCTCCCATTCCATAGGGTGTTTTTTGTTTTCATGATAGTTTGTTTTCCTTGTAGAGATTTTTTTTTAGTTTGATGAACTGCCAATTGTTTATATTCTTTTTTGTTTCTGGTGCAGTTGGAGGTGAATACACAAAGACAAAACTGTGCCCGGTGCTGACGTTTTGCCCGTATTTTCTTGTATATTTGATGGTTTCAGGTCTGTATGTGATTTTGGATGTTTCCCTTCTTGGCTTCCATAGATCTCAGAGTTTTTCAATCGCTTAATGAGGACGTGAGGCAGGAGCTTGGAGGTGTCAGCGCTGTGGCTGGGTGGCAGTTTGTGTTTCTGTCACTGCAGACCACGCTCTTCTCTGCGATTCCAGACTTGCAACTCTGCTGATCTGGACATTTTCCGTGAACATCACAAGGCCAGTAGCAGTGCTGAGTGGCTGAGGAGTGGGGTGCAGCCCCGTATCCTGTCCTTGTTCCTCTCACACTGATATGGCCGGTGGAGAACCCCAACTCCTTCACCTGCGTTTCCCTTTAGTTGGGGGTGTCTGTCTCCCCTCTGTGGTGCCATTGCTGTGGATTGTGCCCCTGCTGTTGCACTGGCTGGGAGGTTGTGGATGAGCCCCCAATATGTGGCATGCTGGGGGGTTGTTGTGGATGAGCCCCAATGATGTGGCATGCTGGGGGGTTGTGTGGATGAGCCCCAAATACCTGACACACATGATATGACTAACCAGGAACCACAGCCTGTGTGACAAAGCATTGACACACTGCTGGCAGCAGTAGGCAAATAGGAAGTTTATTCAAAGACACAGACCAGCTCTCTAAAGCCTCAAGGGTTAAAGAAGCAGACTAACGCCTGCCAGGAGTGAGCCACCTAGGAAGATTTATGCAAGGACAGATAAAAACAAAAGCAGCTCCCTCAGCTTACACTGAGAGGCTTCCTGATGGGTGGCCACTTCTGAAAATAGCCTGGTGGTTTTTATAATTATGTTCAGGTTTTGGACCCAGGGGATGAGCTGTGGTGAACGTGCAGTTCCTCATTGGTCAGCCTTGGCCAGTGGCCTAACACAGATTGACCAGTGATAGAGTGAGGGGCTTTTTCCTGGTTACTGAATTTTCTCTTGCTATGTCTCCCAGAGTCCCATGCCTCGGGGGGTCCAGTCCTTATCCCTCCTGCGTCTTGCAGGGCCCCAATCTATTCTACTCCCTCCCCACTACAGTGTCCAGGCAGCTCTGTTCACCATCTCTCCACCTCTCATACCTATGCTGATGGGTACACTTTCAGTGAGACCAGCTCTAACCTTGCTCTATTTAGATTATCCTATCTATCTGCTAAAACTGGTTTATAACAGATTCCCTGTAAATGTTGATTGATTGAATGAGTGAATATTGAGATAATCTACTATCCTAAATCCAAAACAGTCACTGATATTTTTAAACTTTGGGTAATGTAGCTGTTTGCAAAGCTATTTTACAGTCAAATTAAATAATGAAAAATGCATCACCACGAGTATCATTTAAACAAGTAGAACAGAGGAATACAGAAATAATAAATAATAAATAAATAATAAATGTCGGTTCCCATTCTCTGCTATGGAGGAAAAAACTGGCTTAAATAGCCTCTCTTTGTAAAAAAAGTATGTAACATATTAACACTGTTATGTCTTGTACTGGTGAAATGCTGCTATACAGTTGGCTGGAAATGCCTGTTGCATGGAAACACGTTTGGAAAGGGCACTGGCTTTATTCATTACAAATCCCCAGACTCACTCTTTGATATTTAATAAGAGTGGGACACAGACCGTCTATTGCTCTGCAAATCACAGCTCCTGTGATCGGATCGTGGAAATCTTAATGGGGCACAAGTCTTACTCATCTTTTTATTTTTAATTTTTCACTCTGTATTGTGTAAAGCTCTGTCCCCTGAAGGGCAGCAATTCTGAAATTGTTCTTGGCAATTTCTTTGCCATGCATAGGTAATATTTCTGCTTGGATCAAACATCATGTCCTTCTGCAAAGTAACTGTTCATTACAAGTAAAGATGCCCTCTCATGCCTCCTAAATCACTGTGTATTTTGCAGTTGCAATAAAGCTATTTTTGTAACAACTTTAAGAAAATACATAAATGTGTAGAGAAGAAAACAAAATCCCTAGTAATGCTGCCATCCAGAGATAATTACTGCCTAAATCATAGCCTTTACACATTATTCTACACTTGCTTTTTGTTTTATGGTATGTTTCCTATTTTTTATGGTGAATAATTTGTATATAGAATTAGACAACTGGAGTCAATTTGGATGATCCCAGTTTTGTTAACATCTATAGCATCAGTCAGGAGCCACTGGAACATATGCCTTTTTTCCTTTTTCTTTTTTCATTTAATTAGTTTATTTTTTATTCACAGACATTTTACATCACTGTTCATTTTTTAACAGTGCTAGCTTTTCCCTGGTGTAGTCCCCATAGAATTCCCACCACCAATTCACCCCTGCACTATCAACACAGTCCCCTTCTCTCATTCCAACTCCCCTCCCTCCTCACTCTATTGCAGTGTCTCTTGTTTATAGTTGTCTATTTATTTCTGTTCTGTAGTTTTTTTAAATATCTTTTCCCTAATGCATTATTTGGTTCACCTATATTCCTCCTATAAGTGAGACCCTCTAATTTTTTTCCTTTTTCCTCCTGACTTATTTCACTGAGTGTAATTCCTTCTAGCTCTATCCATGTTGCTGGAAATGGCAGGCGTTTATCTTTTTGATTGCTGCATAATATTCCATTGTGTATTTCTATTACATCTTTTAGATCCACTTTATTTTGGGGCATTTGGATTGTTTCCATACCATATCTCTTGTAAATGGTGCAACAGTAAGCACAAGGGTGCAGGTATCCTTTTGAATTAATGTTTTTTTATGTCCTTTGGGAAAATCCCTAACAGTAGAATAGCTGGATCATATGTTAGCCCCATTTTTAGAAGTTTGAGGAATCTCCATGCAGCTTTCCATAATAATTATATCAGTTTTCATTCCCACCAGCAGTGTAGGAGAGTTCCTTTTTCACCCCACCCTTGTCAGCATTTATCATTGCTAGTGTTTTTGATGTGTGCCATTCTCACTGGTGTAAGGTGGTATCTCATTGTGGTTTTAATTTGCATTTCCCTGATAATGAGGAATATTGAATATTTTTTCTATGCCTGTGGCCATTTTTTTGGAGAAGTGCCTTTTAAATTCTTCTGCCACTTCTTAACAGACTTGTTTACTTTGTTTTTGTTGAATCATGTGGTTTCTTTTTATTTCTTTGTGATCACTCCCCTATCAGTTGTAAGGAGTGCAAAAATTATTTCCCAATCAGTAGGGTGTTTCTTTGTTTTGATTAATGTCTCTTTTGCTGTACAGGAGGCTTTCAGTTCGCTGTAATCCCAGTTTTTCTTTTCCCTCACTTTCTTTGCTTTGGGGTCTTTAAAGTCTTTAAAGATATTCCTGAGATGTGTGCCTTACAGTGTTGTACCTTTATTTTCTTTTATATATTTTATGGTTTCAGGTCTTATATTCAGGTCTTTTAACCATTTTGAGTTGATTTTTGTGTGTAGTGTGAAGTAGTGGTCTAGTTTCAATTTTTTGCTTATGTTGTTCCAGTATTCTCAGCACTGTTTACTGAACAAACAATCTTTGGAACATACTCCTTTTACTCTCCATCTGGCCTGATAAAGGTGTTGATTTTGGCCACATCATTGTCATCATCATAACTTTTACTCACAGCCTGTTTGAGCTGGTGCCGATGGATCTTCCTTGGCGTCCACAATGAACACAGTATGTTTTCCTCTATATTCTTCATGATTGATTAGCTTTCAAGGGGAGCTTGTTGATGCACGCTAGTTTCAAGTCTCTTGTATGTTTTGTTGCTTTTGTATGTCATGTTAATGGAACATTTTTTTCCATTAAAAAATAATTTGCTTATGGTCATTTGTACATTTTTAAGTTTTAAATGTATTATGTAACTATGTGATTTCATCCAATGGCATTTATGAAATATGCCAAAATGACGTGTGTTTTCCTTTATTCTCTTCTGCATTAGGAGTTTGCCTACTGCTTTTCCAAAATACAATCTGCCCAGAATATCATTCAGCTGCTTTAGATGTGTGCTGTAACTATTGATCCACTAGGGGTCAACACTTCCTCAAAAGAAAACCATCCTAAAACCCATTTTCTTTCCCGTGAACAAAAGAGGACTTTGGCTGAAATAAGCACTACAGAAAACCAGTAATCTCCATTTAAATAACAAGATTGGAAATTATGTAAGGCAGGAGAGTCTGGATAAAATGAAAAGGCTATTTTTAAAGAAAACAAATTATATAAAAAGGTTTTAAACTTATTTTAGTGAAAAACAAAAGCAATTCAAAGCAGTCAAAAATTTAAAATTAGGCCCTCCCTGGTGGCGCAGCGGGTTAAAGCACAGCACTAAGAAGCTTAAGCTACTTCCGCATGAGTTCGATTCCCGCCTGCTCCGGAGGAGACCACATGGCGCGGCAGACCTCTCCTGACCTGCCCGCTGCTCCCCTCAGCAGTGGACTTCGTCGATCTGCCTGTTCTGCTCCCCGCTCTGTTTCTGGTGAATCCTCTCACCCTCCACATCTCTGGCCTGTACCCCAGTTCTGTATGAATAAGTAAATAAATCTTTTAAAAAAAATTTTTAAATTACCTAGAGAAAAGTTTAAACTTTAAAATAAAAATGGTGCAAGACCTACTCACATTCTATGTTGAAAATTTGTAAGTGGGCAGTAGGTATAAAAAAAAAAAGCCACTTTTTAAAAAAAAAATTTTAAAGATTTATTTATCTATGCATACAGAACTGGGACACAGGCCAGAGGTGCAGGGGGGTGGTGAGAGGCTTCACCAGAGCAGAGTGCGGAGCAGAACAGGCAGATCGATGAAGCACACTGCTGAGGGGAGCAGCAGGCGGGTCAGGAGAGGTCTGCCGCGCCCTGTGGGTCACCTCCGGGGCAGGCGGGGATCGAACTCATGCTGAGGTGGCTTTTTAGCTTCTTATTAACCTGCTGCGCCACCAGGGAGGGTCCAGAACAACTATTAATAATATTTTTTTTAATAATATAATACAAAAACAAAGCTACTTTTTCTGCTTTTCCCCTTCTTTACTCGGAAAGACCAGGAGACTAATCTGCTTCCTATTTTTGGTAGATCCCCGACCCCGACCCCCGGCCCCTCACAAGTAACTGGGTGAAAGACAGCGTCAAAATGAAAAAGGCAGCTGTGCTCATTTGCTGCAGTCAGGACAGCTGATGAAGTTCTCTACCACTATTACCATGAGTGAGGACTCAGAGTCTAAAAGAACTTGCAGTAGGGGAGGCCGGGAGAGCCCCGTGGAGCAGCTGTGCCTCTCGCTCTCCCAGCCTGAGCTGTGAGCCAAGATAGGAACAAAGGAACAAGAAAATAGCATGCAATTGTGTTTCAGTGATCGTACAAATTAGTTAAGTTTCAGCTGAAAGCAAGTTGCTCACAGTCAGTACATCCTCAGAGCAGGAGTCAATTTGGGGAAGACGTTCTGTTTGCAAAACTTTTAATGTCCTGGAACTCCGTAAATAGGTGCTCTCAGGAGATTCCAGCTCCCCTTAGGGCAGCAGGCTCGACCCTAATTCAAGGGAGGTAGGAGAGAACGGTGCTGACCGCCGGTATCACTGCCAGGTACATTCTCTTTGAGGTCTGCTAACTTCTTAAAAATCATGTTGATCGCACAAAAGCAGACAAATCCATAAAGGAGGGAAGGAAAGAGATAGGACTGAGGCCAGAGGGGAGTATGAGACGGGAGAAGGGGGGTGAAAAGGACAAGCAGCAAGACTTCTCTTAGCCTAAGCGCCAAGGACAGCTTAGAAACCCTCGTCGCCCTCAGACAGCTGCTTCTATCAAGACTGGTGAAAATAGCAAGATCAAATGATAATTTATGTACTTTTTAGGCAGAAATGGTTGTATGCTTTATGATTTCCCCCCCACAATCGGTGTATCAAAGATATGAGCTTTACACTGTGCCGAAATTACCCTTCAGGGGTGTGGTAGCAATTTATAGTCCCTGGGAAGGCTATCTTTCCCACCACATTGACTTCACATTGCTGTCTATCAATTTCATCGTTCTTTTCCAATTTGCTTGGATGATCACAATAGTCTTGAGGTTTTAATTTGCCATGTCTCCATTCAAATTATTTTTTTAAAAATTGTTTTATTTTGCTTTTTAAACTTTTTGATAAATTGAAGTCATGTTGGTTCACAACACTGTATATGATTTAAGGTTTTGGGTTCTGAACTCTTCAGCTGTGTTGCTACACCATGCCCACCAGGAAGGGACAATAATCCTTTGTTCCATTAACTTTTCTCCCCACTTAAGAGTCCTACACCCTCCCCACCCCGCCTGGCAACCTCAATTCTGCAAATAGATTTTAGGGTGTGTTTCTGGCCTAGGTTTTTTTTTTTTTTTTTTTAAGTTCATCTACTTTTTTTTATTGAGTAACCTTTGGCTCACATCATTTGTATTTCAGAAATGTAGGTGGTGTTGCCATGGTGCCCACCACCCACAAAGCACCCATTGTGCATCAGAATAGTCCATCAGATTTCTTCCTCTGTCACCTTGGCTCCTGCCCGCTCATCTGACGGCCTTCCATGTCAAGTCAGCTCTCAAGGGTTAGTTATTTGAGTTTGGTTTTATCTGACCTTTTGGTTTCTTTATATTCCACATAGGGCTGGCACCATCTGGATGTGTCTTTCTCCTGATTTACTCTGCTGAGCGTAATCCCTTCTCCTCTTGGTCGCGTGTCACAAAGGGCAAGTTTCACTTTTCTGAGTGCCAAGCAGTATCCCACTGTGTCAATATGCCGCGCGAGAAGTTGAGCCGCTCATCTGTTTGGGGAAATTAGGTTGTTTCTGTACCTTGCCATCCTAACTAGCACTGCAAAGAACAGAGAACAGCATGCCACTGACACTGACTCTAATTCCTTGGCTGTATGATATTGACAGTGCTGATTCTCCCCCATCAGGGGCAGGGAATAGCTTTCCTTTCCTTTTGTCTTTTTCTATTTCTACTTGTACATTTAAGTTGTTTCCATGTCCCGGCTCTGGTAAACAGTGCTACGATAAAGAATGCTAACATCTTATCGAATTAGTGTCTTCAGATTCTTTGGATACATTCCTAGGCCTGCAATTGCTGGCTCATATGGCATTTCTATTTTTATTTTTTTAGGGAAATATCCATTCCATTTAATATCATAATGGATTGAGTTACATTTCTACCAACAGCATATGAGAATTTTTCTTCTCTGTACTCTTGCCAACACTTATTTCTGGCCTTTTTCTTGTTTTATTGAAAAAAAAATTTTTTTTAACTGAAGTGCCATCATGTTACATCCGTGCTAGTGTGGATGTAACATGTAACATGTGGCTGGCAGTACGGGATTTCCCCTCAGGTGTAGTGACCACAGCACTCCCCCCTCTAAAGCACACAGTCTTGTACCATAGCCCCACTGTACATTCCCTGCACCCCTGTTCTCATCCCTCCCCCCCCCTTTCCCTTTCTGGAAGTCACAGATCTATGGTCAACTTTCAAAGATTTTTTTTTTAAGATTTTATTTATTTATGCATACAGTACTGGGGTGCAGGCCAGAGGTGCAGGGGCGGTGAGAAGATTCACCAGAGACAGAGCGGGGTGAAGATGAAGTACACTGCTGAGGGGAGCAGCGGGCGGGTCAGGAGAGGTCTGCTGCACCAGGTGGATCACCTCCGGGGCAGGGGATTGAACAGTATTCAAGGATTGAATACCAAGCCCTGAGCACTGTGCTAGTTGGGAAGCGCAGATTTATCCCATACAGAGCTTTATGTCTCTGGGCAGCCTTGTAACCAGAAGGTACATTCACTATTCTCAAGGCAAGTAGTTGAAGTATATTGATGATATGGTTGAATTTCTGTGCTCAAATGATTTTAGGAAAAAGTCTAGGAAATAACTATTCAAAAGGAAGGGATCCTGTGCTAAGGAAAAAAAAAATCTTTTATTACTTAGTGGTGAGTCACAGGGCAAGCAGAAAGCCCTTGGGGTCAGAGTAGAATAGGAAGAGCCTGGGAGGAAGAAGTAAGGCTCCAGAGATCAGGGCAACAAATGCCAAGGGGGCTCATCGGATGCCCCCAGGGCTGGGGGCCACAGGACATTCTGGACAAAGACAATAAAGAAAACTGTGCTAAGATTAGGGCTGGGCCAGAGACTTAATTCTAGGCACAGAGACATCAAGACCGAATGAGACCACGAGATCAAGATCGTAAGCAATCACAGGCACTGGCGGAGCTCTAGAATAACGAGGGACGAGGGCCTGTATTCCCTGAGGCACCACTACACTGTGGCTTCTGGTCCCTGGTGGCCTGTTTCCACCTGCCTGGGAGTTGCACTTTATTTCTGTTCCTTTTCTTCTTAATAAACTAAGTTCATTAACATCCCTTTTTCAACCATAGTGACTTCTTTGCTATTAAAGACATCGTTCTGTTTAAAAAAAAAAAAAAAAAGTCTAGTTCTCAATGAATCAGTTACTGATAAACAAAGACCTCCAATGTCACAAGATAATTTTAAAGATTAAAGCTGGCATTTCCATATAATATATCTTTACAACCACATCTAGTTACTCATATAGAAAACTGTCCTTCCAATGAGAATGTTCTGATGCCAAGGTGAAGGCCCGAGTCAGTATTTTTAGTTTGCCTTTTTCTAATCTTGAAAGTGTTTCTCTGGGCTTTCAAGGTCTTTGCTTCCCTCACTGGATTCTGGTTCAACCACTGTGATGTTACCGGTGCCAGGAGTCTCTGGTTGCTTCCTATCGCCATCAAAAATAATGTCTTCTGGATTTGGAGGTGGGGGGCAGAATTCCTCACCTGGAAAGATCTCCTGAAAAAGTGTTTCAGCTTGCTTGACTGCATGTTCATTTCCCAGTCCACAGTCAGGCCCAGAGCAGACGTAAACATTGGACGGTAAGCCAGTATATGAGCTTCTGCTGACTCCCGAGGAATCTCTCATATTAAAATAAAGAGCCCACAGGATTCTTGGCTTTGTAAGCTCTTCCGGGCTTTTCTCTGTTTCAGCGTATGGGGTGAATAATTTTCTCACCATGGACTCTAGGTCTTCTTTCGCTGTTTTAGAAGATGCACAGGTCAGGTGCACCAGGTAGGTGTTTTTCATGCATGTCATGGTTGACGAGCATAGTTCAGTGACCCGAACAGCACACGCTGTCGGTTCCAGAGGTGGCACCATCAAAATGGAAACCTGCTGATCTGAGTCTGTCTTTAATAAAGACTCATCTGTAATGAGCACTGCCCTAGAGATCTGCTTATACTGCACATTTGAACACGTTTCCTTGGAAAGGTAACTGTCCTCCACAATAAAATATTTGGCATTTATCCTCTGACCAAACTGATCTATAATTGCTGTACATCTTCCAGCCTGTTTGTCAACCACAAGGCACTGCACTTGACGGCGAAGACAGTAGATGCCACCAAAAACTGCAGACATCCTGCAGAAACACTGGGGCATTTCTCCTTGGCCATACAAAGGAAATAGAAAGGGAGTGTTGCCAAATCGCCCAAGACACTGAAGGAAGTTTTTTGTTGCTTTAAGGCCATCTATTGTGGTGCAAGATGAATCTGATGTCATTGCAATTGAGTGTAGGACAAAATGTTGGAGGTTCGGGGTTAACTTTCTAGTTTTTAAGTACTCTGAAAACGAGCATTGCATGAAAGCTTGATATTCATCGGGATGTTGTTCATAGTCTAAACAAAAAGCCAGGAATTTCATTAGCATCCTTTTTTCAACCATAGTGAGTTCTTTGCTATTAAAGACATCTGCTCTGGAACAAGGCACCTTCTCTACTTTTCCTTCTCGAAATGCAAGAATCCTAGTGACATTTTTAAATTCTGCATAATGACAAACATTTGACTTGATCAGAAGATCAATTAGCAATCCCTGAGAATACAGCAGCTTTGATACCAAATCGATATTAAACTTCCTGCTCTCTTTCACTATTTGAGAGTAGGTAACCCTATTTCTCTTTGATTGATCACTATTGCCTTCCATTACAGGTTTGTTTTCACCTTTATCCCCAGCTAAATCTGAATGTATACAGGTTTCATCTCCACAATACTTTTCCTCTGTATCTGTTACTTCTGGTGAAATCTCTCCATCGCTTTCTGGAGTGTCTCTGGCAGGCATTTTGTAGCTTGTGGTGGACAATGAGTGTGTTTCTTCAGATAAGCTTGCAAAATCCAGTGGTTTAGAGATGCTGCTGGGTGCCACTGGGGAAGGGTTATTCTGGACAGCATCGATTTCTTCAATATTGTCATTCATATCTTGACTGACATAACAAAATACTTCTCTGTGTTGAATGGTTTCATCCTTCCTGCAAAGTGCAACAGCTGCTTCTGTTTCATGGATCAGATCTTGCCATGCAGCAGTACTTTCTCCCCCAACGTCATTGTTTTGCTGATAATCATCCAACCAGGAGAGCAATCCTGAAAAGCTGAAGCTAGCCCAGTTTCCTCCATAGTAACTTTTTGAATCAATATGCAGAACCCTCTGGCCATTTCTTGAACAGGCAGCTGCAAGGATGGATTCAGGTAAACCTGTCCCTATGACAACCACGTCAAACTCTGTGGGGAGACAGTCGGCCACCCTGGAAGATGAAGCATCTGCTGACATTGTGGCTGGCAGCAGGGTTGAAGTGCAGCGGAGGTGTGACTGGACGGCAGTGTAGCTCTCCCTGGATATTCCAGTTCATCCAAGTTAAACAGAAAGTCCTTCTGTTTAACAGTTACACTTCTTAAATACTTTCTTATCGATCAGTGGCATAAAGTAAAAGATAAAGCACATCGAATCACACATAATAGTCGTGTATCTTCATTTCCACATCTCATCTTACTGGCAAATGTCAAAATGTATCACATATGCGCTTGTGACTGGAACTCTGAAAGAAAAAAATTCAAAAAAGAATGCAACTGTAAACAATATAAAAGTAATTTCATGCACCATCAATTATAATCCACTGGAGCCGGATTTGTTATTAGGTTACAAATCTATAAAAACAAGTTATTAAATACTTTCTCAATTTTTTTTTAAATGAATGCTAGGGAAATACCACCCCTAAATCAGTAAGTCAGTAAGAAAGGGACACAACATCCCACCACACACCAAAAATTGCTTAATACAGTTCTATTAACATCTGCTTTTAGGAAAACCAGTATTTGACAGAACCGTAGCAAATGTGGGCGGACCGCAGGTATAGTGTGGCTGCATTGTTTTGCTGGACACAAGCTATGTCCTATGTAGACACTGCTAAGATAAGGAGTAAAGTATGTGGGTGAGTCTGTCTGGAAGAGCTGAAGACTTTTCTACACTCCAGCCACCCTCGGGATCTCATAGTAGTAAAAACATGAGACTTCAACAGGATTAATTCAGTGAACTGACTAGCATTATTAAAGGACCCAGGTACGTAAAAGGTCTAATACAAGGAACATGTACTGATGACAAATCTTTCTGTGAGTGTACATACACGTATGTGCGGTTTCTGGGTATAACTAAAAAAAAAGTTAAATACTTCTACATCTGAAGAGTGATTTGCATTTTGCCAAGCCCTAACTCTCTGTATCTCAAGATTAAAGTTCTCTCTACACATCTTCTGCTAAGATGAATATACACTCCTCTTGTTCTGAAGGGACAGAAAATGCCAGAGAAGGCACCGCTGGTAACGTTGTGCAGAACCTGTTACGTGCCACGTGCAGAAAATCTGTGTGGCACTGGAGGCTGAATGCCAGAGCAGGACAGCCAGAGTGGCCGAGAAGCACGCCTGCTCGAGGCTTTAGGCTAAAGCAGGATACACAGCACACGCGAGGGGACGTATGTATCATGCTTCACCCTCAAGTATGATCACAACTCATGCAGGGGACGTATGTATCGCTCATCATTACACAGAGTTTTCCTGAGCTCCCATTCTGCCTACCACTAAACTTACTGAAACTTACATCAGTGAAAACTGCGCACACCTACACTAAGATGACTATTTTGGGTAGCTGTGAAATTCAAATGAAATGTATTTAGATTAAACTCGACTGTTCACTAAATGGATAGGGTGAGTGAACAATGGCAAACCCAATAGCCCTGTCTAGTCAAAACCTCGCTCTCAAAATGTAGGAGGTTTCCTACTTGTTTTCAGCATTCCCTGAGAAACAAGCAGCAGCAGTTGCCTGGCCCGCTCACGTATGGGTGGATGTCTGAATATGCGTGGATGTCTCCCGGCAAGGTATATGCAGAGGAACTTGGCACCCACATGTACATGTAAAGTGTAACCATGTCACGTGCTTATTTTTGGCCAAGAAGAGAACAGAGTTGTGTGTGGGTGTAAGAGGCAGGTAGAAGTCTGAAGGCTCCAGCCAGGCACCTCCTAAGCTACAGAGGTATCAAAGGAGGCTTCAAAATAAAAGGACAGGACCACCTTTCAGAATGATTAGCTTAATTAAGCTACAGAGACAGAAAAACAATGGCTGAAGAGTACTGTCAGGAGTGGACTCAGGTAACATTCGTACAGTGTGAGAGCTGCAGCCGGAGAAGATACACTCTCTGGTCTTCAAGCCATGGTCGTTCCACTAATATGGCAGCTTCTTCAGAAGTCTCTGGAACAAGCATTCGCTTTCAACATTTAAAAAATTTTCTTCTTCAATATTCCATAATTGGTTAGTTTTTCCTAGTAATAATGATGGGAGAAGTATGTTTCCTTTCATCATCTTTAACCCTTACCTAGAAGAACTTATTACAGGCAAAGAATTTGTGAATCTTTGCTAAGAATTGTTAAAGCTTCATCATAACCCCACAATCAACACTCCCAGGACTTAAACAAAACTTTGAGCCTCATACCCCATGTTTTCCACCTCTAATTAAAAGACAAGGTAGAGTCATGGTTGAAAGCATCAACTAAAAGACCAGAGACATAGCGCAGCTATCAGGCAAAGAGGCACAGACATTTCTAGTGGTCTTATAAAATCCTTCCTATGAGGATTCGTCCTGAGCAAGAATGAGGAAGGAGGGGGAAAAGGGTAGAAAAGACAACACAGCCGGGGTCACTCATACACTCTTGTTTTCAAAGAACCCTCACACACAGTTGGGATAGAAATAGAATCTTCCAGTACAGAAAAGGTGATTCTTACAAATAAACTTTCATGTCTGTGATTTCTAACACCTGTTGCCTAACTTAGCAGCCACTACTGACAACACTTTAGATGTGAACTGGTATCACCCTCTTTAAAGCTTTGCATGAAAAAATTGCTTGCTTGATGTTTTCAGCTATTATAAAGACTCACCACATAGCTATCTACCAACACCTACGTGCATTTATTGTCTCCTCCCAAGTGTCGGATACTTGTACAAACAAAATGCACAGATTATGCCTTTTGGGGAGGAAAGAGGTAGTATTATAATAATAGAATCATTGAGGTAATCAAACATGAAATCTGTGACTTCTTTTGTTGCCTTCAAAATATCAAAAAATGAGCCAGCATATAATATTTAGGTTTGTGATAGTATAGGAGGTTGGTGAATAAACAAATATTAATGATATGAAGATTTTGTTCTTAAAAGTCTGCCAAGATTGGGCCCTCCCTGGTGGCACACTGGGTTAAAGCACAGCACTAAGAAGCTAAAGCCACTTCAGCATGAGTTCAATTCCCGCCCGCCCCGGAGGGGACCCCAGGGAGCGGCAGACCTCTCCTGACCGGCCCACTGCTCCCCTCAGCAGTGTACTTCCTCGATCTGCCTGTTCTGCTCCCCGCTCTGTCTCTGGTGAATCCTCTCACCCTCCGCATCTCT
>NW_004567130.1:24775630-24776126 GCF_000260355.1 Condylura cristata
GCAGAACCACAGAAAGCGCGAGCTGCGCTTCTCCGAGCGTCCAGCGCTTCACCAAGGTCGCGCCTGGTGGACCCGAACGCAGAGGGAACTGGGCGCGGGCCCCGCCCCTCCGGGCCCCGCCCCTCCGGGCCCCGCCCGCCAGGCCCCGCCCCTTCTGAACCACAACTTCCGCCCCACCTCACGGCCCGCCCCTCGTGGCCCCGCCCCGTCGGAACCACAACTTCCGCCCCACCCTCACGGCCCGCCCCTCGTGGCCCCGCCCCGCGACCCGCCCTCGTGGCCCCGCCCCTCCGTCGGGCGCGCCCGCGTAGCTCCCTACGTCCCTCGCGAGCCCTCAGAGCCGGCGTTCTGTCTACCAGAGCACCACGCTGCCTGGCTCTCCTTCCCCGCCCCGCACCCCTCGCCCTCTCGCCCAGCCCGGACGAGGGTAAACGTGCAGTGGCTCCTCACACCCCACGTGTCTCCGAGAGAAAACCGCCACCTGTCACTCGTTCAC
>NW_004567130.1:24776542-24808212 GCF_000260355.1 Condylura cristata
CTAGGTGGCACTGCCAGCTCGCAAGGATGTGCCAGTCCCGGGCGGGACGCCACGCCCTGCCAGTCCCGCCCGTCCCCCGGGAGAGGAAGGACCGGGAGCCTGTTTGTCTCACTGGCGGCCACTGCCCGAAAGCCCCATCTCGCCGGGCCGGAGAGGCGCGTGCTCATCTAGACTTGGCCTTTCCCAGGAGGGAAACTATCGCTCAGTGGAACAGAGACGTGAACGTGACCGCGCTCTGCAAGGGTCGCGGCTCCCCGCGCAGCCCTGGGGGGCTGCAGCCCCCAGGTCCTGGAAAGTCCTGCCGAGTAGGGACTCAGTGATGGGCCGAGGAGTCCGGTCCAGCATCCTGGATGTACACAGGTATTTCAGTTGTCATGAATTCCGGGTGATGAATTCCGGCCCTTCGGTGTCACGGCCAGTAAATCGTGTCCACATCCAGGGATGTGACTGAGTTAGTGCAGGCAGCACGTAAAGTGGGAGAAAATAGCTACAGATCTTATTTCTGATAAGGGGTGAACATCCAGGATAGATAGAAAAAAGTTTGACAACTCAGCAATGGGAACAAGAAGCAAACAACCCCTTTCAAACAGCAAGACACTTGAAAAGATACTTCTTTAAGGTGTACAGGTGGCCAATAAAAGATAAAAAGATGCTCAACACCATTTGTCATTGGGGAAATGTCAATCGAAGCCACAGTGAAATACTAACCCCACAGCTACTAGGATGGCTGTTCTCAAAAAACAGCCAAAATGTTGGCTAGAATGTGAAGTTAAAACTTTGGTGTACTGTTAGTAGACAGTAACACATGGATGAACCTTGTGGGCATTATGCACAGTGAAATAAATTGGATACAAAAGGACAACTATCAAATGGTTGCTCTTATATAAGGCACGTGAAGTAGGCAAAGTCACAGATTCAAAAAGTAAAATAGTGTTTATCCGGGGATGGAGGCAGGAGGAATGGGGACACCTTCAGTCTGGATGATGTAGAAGTTCTAGAAATGCATAGTGTGGAAGGCTGGGCAACGTTGTGAATGAATTGTGTATGTCCAAGTGGTTAAAATGATACATTTTATGAGATTTATATTTTACCATACTAGAAAAGCATAAGCCGAGTACAGAATAACCAGCCTAATTTATTACTGAACAAATTAGATTCAGCCTGGTGCAAGAAAAATGTAACTTTACTCTCCCACTTATTTCAAATTTTATAGTTGTTCTGAACTGTCCTTTTATGACATTTTGAGGCCCCAAAGTCTTTCTGGACATTTCTGGCCAGTGTGTAGTGGCCAGTAGTTTAGCTTCTCCAATTTCCTTGTCCACTACCTTTAGATGTTGCTCTGCCCGCTCCAGGATTTTGGGGAAATGCCTTCCTTGGTTGGTCAAGTTGTCATCTGATGCCAGTGACCTCTGTCTGCAACAGATTTTTTTTTTAAAGATTTATTTATTTGTGCATACAGAACTGGGGCCAGAGATGCGGAGGGTGAGAGGATTCACCAGAGACAGAGTGGGGTACAGAACAGGCAGATCTACAAGGTACACTGCTGAGGGGAGCAGCGGGCAGGGCAGGAGAGGTCTGCCCCGCCCTGTGGTCACCTCCAGGGCAGGCGGGGATGGAACTCAGGCGGAAGTGGCTTTAGCTTCTCAGTGCTGCGCTGTGACCCGCTGCGCCACCAGGGAGGGCCCTGCAACAGATTTTAAGAGGGCTGTTTTTTCTTCTAGGGTGATTTGTGGGTTCTTTATAGGACTTGAGATCACTGGTAATAATTCTCCAGCAACTCCCTTAGTGGGAACAGTCTAATTGTCAGATGGCTGCTTGGGGGTCCCTCGGATGCTAGTTACAGTCTGACATTAAGTACAGGTAGCCTGCAGGTGTCTTCTTCAGGATGGCCCTTACCAAGATGTGCCAGTTTGACTCCTCTGCTCATTCTAGCCTCCAGCTCTCTGAAAACATGTACGTTTCTTTCTCCACCAAATTCTGGGCATGGTCTGTGGTAGAGAACTGACCAGCTCCAGTCTTTTCCCATGGTGAACCTTTGGGTAGAGAAGTTCATGATTCTTTGATTACTCTGAAAACTCTCCAGAAATGCTCACAGCAGCCTCTTATATTACAGTATTGCCTGACTGCAAGCTAATTGTTGGTAAAATATTATGCAATGTCTTCTTCCTAAGAAGAGTCAAAGACCAGAAAAACTTCAATTGCAATTAGATTAAGTGGGTAGTATGTTATTGGACATGGCGATTCTAGGAAACAAGATGTATAAAAAGGCCTCATGTTGCTCAAATAATAACATTGTAAAAGCTTTTTCTCAATCAGGAATTAACTTTTCCTCATCTTGTTGGCTTGGTTGTTATATTTAATTAAAGAATAATGAGTAAAGGACGAAGAACCATTTTCTTCCCCATGACCTCTAAATATATCTTCATCTGTGATAGTAATGATGTGTGCTGAGGTGCAATTTTATCTTTAGAATTTCATGTTTCCATACCCAGCACAATACAAGAATAAAGGTGAACCTTACCGTCTATAGTATCTTGAGGTAGGCAAGAAGTTTGAGTCGATAAGAATACAGGAGGGACAAAATAATGGCCAGCTTTCTTACTTGATCTCTCCCCTCTTCTCCCCTTCTCAGTCAGTACTCATGTGCACAAAATTTATGGGGAAAGAGATTTCAACTTCCTCCTTATGTGGAATGTACGATGATAAAGAGATATTATGATGCAATAAGGACCATATGGTGGACACTGGTAACATTATGAGGTCAGGGATTTTCCTGAAATGTTTGTCTACAAGTAATGAATTACATCTAAGTTATTATTCCTCCCTGCTAGCATTCTAGGGACAACCCTATTCCTACCCAGAATATGGGATTTTGAGATCAAAGGAGTGAGATCTAGGGCAAATATTGAGACAGAAGGAAGGCATTGTAACAACTGGAAGGTTTTCCAAGTTGACAAATTTACACTGTAATTTCTGTACATAAATAAACATCTCCATGGATATCAAGAAAGGAAAGCGTCTGAGTACTGCACTTCAGGTTAACAATTTCAAATCATCCTTGAAGAACTTTGAAAAATTAATTGAACGTACAGCAGCTCAGAAAAGAGATGAAAGAGCAGGCTTATTTACTCAAAGAGAAGGTAAGATCAGTAATAACAGGACAGACCAGTTGGTTCTGTTGATTGGAAGTGGGAAGTGTTTTAAACCATCAGGGAGAAACAATAGAGCTTCATGACAAAGACAATGAATGGGAAGTCCCAAAGAGCCAGATGGATGTGAGGGAGCTTTATTTACTTTTCTGAACCTTAGTTGTCTAAGGCTTTCTAAGGCTTAGCATTTCTAAGGCTTCCTGTGGGCTCTGTTTGTTGGTTCCCTGGTTGACTTGGGACTTTTCACCCTGACATCTCTTTACTGAGGTGGTCATAGGGCCACAAAGACTTTCCCAGCAGGATAGAGTTTGCCATGTTCCACTGCCTGGGCTTATCCCCAGTCTTTAGATTGGAATGATTGCAATCATGTGCAAGTAAGGAGATTGCAGCGGATGCCAGTCTGGCCTCCACCTGGTCAGGGCTCGAGGAGAGCAGTGTAGTATGGATTTTCAAAGTTGGAAAACAGCAGTGAAGAGTAAGGCTTAACAGAGTAAAAGACTAACCAAACAACTTCTGATGGAATGAGAAGAACAGAGCTCACATAACTTAAAATTTCAGCATGGCTGGCTTTTAATATGCATTTATGCAGTACTTAATATGGACTCATGTCCATTTAACATGCTAATCTGTATAGTTATAAGCAAAAATTTTGATTTGAGTGTTCAAACCCAAACTGCTCATATCTAAACACTTTGATAATTTGTAAGTCACTATAATAAATATAATTTAAATGATTCTCATGACATTTCTATCAATAACAGACTGATAATGCTATTTTGCTGTTGTCCTGACTTTACTTGTGAAAATGGAGAGGTACAGATGAATCATCTGCCCACCTCACTCAGCTTGACGTGTTAGAGCTAAGTTTCAGACTTTAGATAAGCTTTTCAGTTGATTATATACTTGGCTAGATTTTCTACACTACTCAACAAACCTTTTATTTTTCTCTGGTCAGTTTATTTTGTCTCTGTGCAATTGATTTTCTAAATCCTTACCACTCTTTCTGAACCTTCTGTGACTCTTCTCAACCAAACTTCCATCATCATAACAGAAAGAAAGACCGAAAGATAAGAATTCTCTAGAACTCACTTTCCTCCACTTTTACTTTACTAAAATAATACTTCGCCTTTTTTACATCCTTCTTCCTCTCCAAGGCTATCACTTTGCTGTAGCAACTTCGAAATTTCCATTTCATTGAGTTTGTCTCAAACTAAAAGTCCTGCTTTACCATCCCTTCAGGTTATCACTGCATGTCTTTTCTTCTATACTCAGCTTCCCCACAGTATCATTTAGTTTTCATTCTTAAATGTGGATTCCCTCACCGCTTTACCGAAACCTTTTTTTTAAGGTTTGATTTGTGCATATAAGAACTGGGGTATAGGCCAGAGGTGCAGGGGGTGGGGTGGCAAGATTCACCAGAGAAGAGTGGGAAGTGGAACAGGCAGATTGACCAAAATACTTTGCTGAAGGGAGCAGGGGCGGGTCAGAAGAGGTCTGCGGTGGCCTGTGGGTCACCTCCCTGGCTGGAAATTGAACTCATGTTTTAGTGGCAGCTGACAGCTTCATAATGCTGTGCTTTAATCCCTTGTGCCACCAGGGAGGCCCCCACTGAAAAAACTCTTACCAAGGTATTTGATCACCTAAGAAGGGCTGTAAATGCTACAAATTATTTGCAATTTTTAGCCTTCACTGTATTAACAGTTGACTCTGCTGCCAGAAAATTTCCTCCTGCCTGTCTGTACACTCTCTTTGATCCCCTTTTTTTCTTGATATTTGTCATTTTGCTTCTCAGACTTATAGCGTAGACATCACATTCCTGTAGTATTCTAATCCAAATATCTTGCTATAACCATGACGGTTAGAGGACATACCACTCAAGGGTTATTGCACATTTATTACTATAATAGTCTTTGTCTACTCTGCTGAAAGTTTTTTCCTTTTAAAACCCACATCAAATGTCACTTCTGCAAACTTCCAAGCTTTCCCCAAGCAAAATCATCCTTAGCATTGTTAATACACTTTATTGTGAATGGAGGAATTTACAAGCTATACTTAGTATATGTATCTGTTGTTGCCCTGTGCCAATCACTGCACTGTGAATGGTTTGAGAAGAGCATTTCTGCAAGATTTTTATATCTTTTAGAAATGATAAAAGTGAGGGCCCTCTTTGGTTAAAGCACAGCACTATGAAGTTGTCCACAGCCACTGTAGCATGAGTTAGGTCCCTGGCCAGGGAACTGACCCACAGGGCTCAGCAGACCTCTCCTGACCCACCTGCTGCTTCCCTCAGCAGTGTGTTTCTGTTGGCCTGCTCTGCTCCCCACTCTGCCCTGGTGAGTCCTCTCACCCCCTGTATCTCTGCCTATACCCCAGTTCTTGTATGCATAAATAAATAAATCTTTTTTTTAATTTAATCCTAAAATATTCAATTTAAAAGAGTAGGGATTTTGTTATCTAGTTTTTCATTCTAAGTTCAGTGCCTAGTATGCATAGTACTGAAACACAACCGGTGTTTAATATACTTTTGTGTCTAATTTCTTCTTGCCCTTAGACTCAGCAGTCTTACCCCAGTGAATTAATAAGCTATCAAAGAATCAATGTATATTATTTTCTTATGAGTAACATTGTAGCCAAGGGAAATAATATATTTCCATTAAAAAGAGCTTTACTATGCAGAGCAATTTGGTTTTTATAAATTGAAATAATGAAATAAATTAACAAATAGGAAAAGCAGCTGAAAATGCAGTATGGAATTTGCAGTTTTATGACCATATTCTTGTACGATTGATTATGCAGATGTAATTGACTATGACAAGTTTTATGGAGCGGTGAAGGAACTCTTTGGTCCAGAAGTGAAAAATCAAGATGTGAAATGCTTTTATAGAAAACTCTGCAACAACCCTGATGCTTCTGTCGACTGGTGTGAGGTAGTCACGTTTCATGTTCATTACACAAAATGTAAATGTTCCCCTTTCTTACTTCAGAATAATAAATAATTTAATGAAGTTCTCCATATAGGGATGAAATTCACAATGTGTGTGTGGCAGGTTTCAGTGTCTTCATCTATAAAGTGTTTCCTTTCATAATATAAAACTTTACCTGTCTCTTCTGAACAAATGTATCTGGTATAGTGTCTCTTTAATATGTCCTCATGAAATTTTAGTAATTGGATGCTTTTAGCATCCTTTGGAAA
This sequence comes from Condylura cristata, assembly GCF_000260355.1. Lineage (NCBI taxonomy): Eukaryota > Metazoa > Chordata > Mammalia > Eulipotyphla > Talpidae > Condylura > Condylura cristata. The sequence goes on from NW_004567130.1 coordinate 24,782,885, forward strand.
ATTTATGATTTATGGGTGCTTTTGTGGTAGGGGTGATGGGTTGACACATATCTGGGATGTGAACCTATTCCTCAAATCATAGAGTGCTGTAAACCAATCTTATTTCAACAACAAAAAATAAATAATATGTAGGGTATGTCTGATATTACAGCCAAAGAAAAATAAAATGTGGTGGTTAAAGGATTCAAATCCGACAGTAGAAGGAAAAGGTACAATGCTTGGAGAAACACTCTGGAGAAGAGAAAACTAAGAAAAGGTTAATTATTGTTATTGCCTTTGAAATAAGTGTTGTAGTTTTGTTTTTAAGATGGAAGACATTTGAGCAAGTATTTTAATAAATGTGGCAAGTAGAGAGAGGAAATAAAGCGGACAAGCTATAAAGAGATGAAAGGATGGTGGCAGAGAAGTAGTAAAGGGACTCTCCTCACGGAGGCGTCCTCTACAAGGGAAGGAAGGAAGGGTGGACACAAGAAAAACTGGTTTGTAAGTAAGGTGGCATATTGCTGAGGAAACTCTTGTCTAGTGCTTTCCGGAGTAGTCATCTAAAGAAGGAGCTGTGAGCACCTGCAGAGAGCGACAGGAGGAGGGATCACATTTTATGAGTAGAGAAGATTTGACATAATTTTTGTGGACAGTGAACAGTCACCAGGGACACAGGGGATGATGGTCGTTGGCACTGAAGTCCCAGGAGCACATGGAGGGGCGCCCCACTCATGGACCTGGCAATTTTCTGTGAAGCTAATCCAGCACAGTGCACTCCCCAGGTTATTCTGCTCACCCACTCACCAGCATCAACGAGCATCAAATTTACGAGAACGACCACTTATACACATATTTTTTCTCTTTATTCTATTTATTCATGAAATGATTGAACAGCAATACTGCTTTTTTTAATTCCTTGGAAATACATCACTTGACAATTTACTCACAACTAAAGAGGAAGCTTCTTGGGGCCACTCTTTCATAGAAATACACCACCTAGAGAGTTTGCTTTGGGCTAGTTAGAGAAACTGCACAATGTCTTAAAGAGCCACAACCCCCTCTCACGAGGGTGAACAATCTTGTTCAGGAAGATTAATGCAAAATGGATAGGGGTGGGTATGTGGGTGTGCCGCATTCAACGTGTCCTCAGCTGGAATCCTGTCTGATGAAATATTCGTGGCTTCCATTAGCTGCTAATTGGGCTGACAGTCTGGTTAAGACCACCAGCCTGGTACCTCGGTCCATAAGAAGAAAAACCACGACTGCTCAAAAATCAGGAGTCATCAGCATACAACTTGTTGAATATATTGGACTGCCTTCTTTTGATATATGAGAAAATTGTTTACAAAGCTAAACTTAGACTTTCAACTTAACCAGGTTAAATTTGTAACTTTACAGCCATCTTCTGAGATGTTGTGCATATTTATACTTTTTTTTTTTTAGATCTTTGGATACTTCTCCGAAGAAGATTCTCTTACTTCTCAGATGGATGAAGAAAATTTGATTTTCCTTGTTTCTAGAAAACAGCGAATTGTAATTTCAGGTGAAAACTTTAATCTGTCATCTAAATTAATGTGGATTTTAATACTTTTTTAAAAGTTAACATTTTAGACAACCACATTTCCATATAGTTATTTTTCATTTTATTCAGTAGCTCAATACTTGGTAAGTGGGTGGAGATGGAGAGTGAGAGTTTGGTTTGCAATATCAGAAGATAATATACTTGCAATTGAGATTCAAATGTTCACATCATTCCAAAAGATGTATTGTGAAGGGGAACAATTCATTATTCCCTGAAAAGGCTCAGACTTCATTTTAAATCGTTTTAGGCTTAAATAAAAGTATATATAAGTATACTTAAACACCTTAATAATTCATGCTCTGGTAGTAAATGAAATCAGATTTCATTTAAAATTATTCTAAAACTAAATTTTTAAGCTTTCACTAAGTAGGACACCTTCCTGCACTATCACCCTTGATTCTGGAATTAAGCCCTAAATCTCTTGTAACTTGAATCTGGGCCAATCACAAAGTGTGCTGTAGAAGGAAGTTCCCTGTTTACTTATGGTGTTTATTTTAAATTGAATTGGGGCCCCATGCACTTCCACCCTTCATAACTGTTGACTCATTTTTTCTTTCTTTCCTTCTCTCTGGGGAGAAAGAAGTATAAGAAAAGTAAAGGCAAATATCTGGAGTTTTTCCAGGTTCTCCAGAGGTCACTCCATAATCTGAGATGAAGTGTATAATCTGGTTCAAATCTGTTGTTCCTTTAAAAATTACCTGAATTTCCATCAGTCCTTTGTGAACTCAACTCACCCTCCTTAGCCCAAGCATAGGCCTCTCCAGAACTCACTTTTGGCCATGGGAACTATTATCATAAAGACATAAGCAGGTGCATTCCTGCTTCCATCACCACTAAGCCGAGGAGGGCCTCTGAGATGGGACGCAAGTTTCAGCATGCTAAATTAGAACATGGAGAGTGTCTTTCTAGGAGGCATTTGTTCAATAAACAAACATCATTAAAGTCTAGGTGTGGGGCCAGGTGCTCTTCTAAATGTTGATGACTCAGCAGTGAACAATGAAAAAACCTGTGACATTATGGAATTTACACTACTGAGAAAGACAAAAGCTTGAAGTGACATTCCAGTATATTACTATATATACATTTCTGATAGCAAATACTGTTCAATACGTACATGCATGTATATATGAGCTATATGTATATACCTTATGGCATGTATACTTATATATATTTTTATAATATATATTACATATACTTATAATATATTCATGCTCTGAATTATTAACCAATCTGCTCACACCTATGGCACTGTTTTTCTACTGCGAATGTATGGATTAGGGGGATAATATCAGAGTGTGAGATCAGCCCACTTGTTTGACCTAAGACTTTACAAGTATAAAAACGAAATTACTCTGTGAATGGCCCAATATATGTGGCTTCATCATTCAGTACAGAATCAACGATGCATAAAAGTAACTTAGCACTTTTTCAAAATGAACAAAGTCGAAATAAAACTTTAATAACAGAAGTAAAATAGTTTTATTCACACTGGAGATAATATTAGATATTTATTCTGTAATAGTGACTATGCTAGTGACAGTTTAAGTAATTTTCTTAAGATATGAAAATCTCAAAGTAGAAATGATTATAAAGCGCATATGAAATCTCATTCTCTGTGAATGTGCACACAAGTGTGTATGTTTATACGTTCGGGGGGCAGGTTTATTTTATGTTTTCTCCTGGGAAATCATACACCACATTTTCTTAGAAAGTGCCTTAGGTGCAGATTACTGTAGCTGGCAATAATTAAAAATGAATGACTAATGGTTTTTATTCTACTTTAATTTTTATCAAATGGGGAGATTTTTAGAAGGGGTTGCTTTCTTTTTCTTTTCTATTTTTAAAAACAAGCCTAGCAAATGGGTTTTCAGATCTTGATGGTTGGAAGTTAACATGACTTTACATCATACCAGGTAGTAGAAGACGGGATGTGATTAAGTGCATTGTCAAGATTCCTCAGCTGGATTTACTAATAACAGCTTCTCAGAAGGGGTTAATAACAGTCTTTAATAACCAGGTGATTGCAAATTTGGATCCCTCCTTTGCTCCCCGGCTCACCTTTCCCTCCTGTCCCTCTCTCCTTCCCGTCTTTGCTTTTGTCTGTGCATCATGCATTTGTATTAGATACAGCATCATCATATGGAGAAACCATAGTGCTAAGCTGTTACAAAAAATAGAGCCCAACATCACTAAAATAAGGAAATCATTGAGCCCCAGAACAAGCTGAGACTTGGTAACGCCTTTGACATTGTTCCTCAGAGGGGCATGTTAGGCCGTGTGGTATCAGCACAACTAGTGCACAATCCTAGACCATTTCTCAGATGAAATTAGAAAATCTCACCAGGGAAGTGATTTTGTCATGATCTTACCAAGTAATAAAAGGTCCCAATAAGAACCTTGGACTTGCAGTAAAAGAATGGCTGAAATTCTGGCCCTTCTGTTTCACTAACTATAATGTTAAAAGGTAACTTAAAGAACGTCTTCCATTTTCATGTCTCTTTTCCAAATTGTGTAATGAGAACACCAGGACCAATCCTTTTCCCCCTCAGAGGATTTGTAGTGAAGGTCAAGTAAAGGTAATGAACCATTTTATGAGCAGTAAATTCCCATAGAAATATAAGGCATTTCTATTATTAAAGCCATCTCCTTCCAAAGCTCCAACTTTATGTCTTCCCTCTTCACAATACGAGAGATTTAATTGGAAGCTATAAGGACATAGTTGAAAGAGCATTACAGCATGAAATAAAAGGTAGCTGGCTTTAAATATCAAAATAAACCAGTTACTAGCTCAATTCCAACTAGAAACAAGCCTTACAAGTCAAATTGATTTTAAGTAGTCACCACATTAGTGAATGTAAACAGTAATTTTAGCCTGCCAGTGTCCCCAGGCAGACTGCTGCTGGGCCTGGGCTGTGGGGGAGGCGCCAGCACAGGTGGGTCTGGCCTTCCCCTTCCGGGCCTGCATCAGCACTTACACCTGTGCTAGCTCCTGCTTCACCTCCGTCACCGGGTTTCTAGTCATCAAAAACCTCCCAAGGTAGCTATGTGTTTAGATGAGCTACTACTCACAAAGTAATTAGCATCATTGGAAACATTCAAAAACATATTGGCAATTGTGATGAAGGAAAAATGAGGTAAAAGCAAAAACAGATTTGCCCCATTTAAATAGGAAAAACTTCCTCCATCTCTTTTTCTCTGTCTGCATTATTTTTCTTATTTATTACCGTTGTTTCCTGAAAAACAGAACAAGGATTATATCTCAGGGAAAATGTGAGGGGGATGTAAGGGTGTAGTCATCAGCCTTCAAGACGTCGTAAAAGTTAAAACTTTTCCAATTAAACAGTGCATATTCTCCAGAGCAAGAGGGGGTTTGGGGAAAGTAGAAATAACAAGTATGTTTAAATCAGGAGATGTTGTATGTTTTAGAGCGAGCACACATTTTTTTAACCTTAGTGCTGACTTGACTTCATTATTCTCTATTTTTGTTTATAGATGAAAGTTCAGTCCAGCACCAATGTTACAGTAAGTACGTTAGAACATTTCTAATTATGTCAAATCTAGGACTCTGACGATGGCTCCTCTATAGTTAATCAAAATCTCTGAAGTGCTCCAACAGGCTCAGAATCAGTCGTTTTTTTATGGACTGCATATGTTGATGTTTAAGACTAGGATAAACTAACCCTTGAATAGTAGCATAGAGGACCTTGCTTTCTGGAGCTAAACTGTAAAGCGTGACTTACAAACTGGGTGCACCTTGGAATTTTCTACTTGAAAGCCTCCTAAGTTTTCTGAGTAGACACCTGGAGGGATATAAACGACGGACACAACACAGGTGTGAACATTAGGAAATAGCCAACGAAAATAATTTGATAACATTTTACTTTAAACTTCAGAACAGCATAAAAATTCAAGTGCAATTTAATGATTTATCTAGCCATATTTCCCTTTGGAAAGTATTCCTGAGGCAGACGATGAACAGCAACGTGCTGCTTACAGACTCTCTGCCTGGCTTCATGGGGACATGCCTGTATTTTCCTCCCAACTTGCCTGTGCACTTATCACTGAATTGCAGAAGAGGGCGCCCAGCCAGCTGGCCCAGGACTCCAATGCCTGTCTAAACCTCACAGCCTGTTTCTGAAGCTTAAAAAACCTGCTAAAACTCCTAAGGGGTTTTAAGGAAGGGTCCAAGGTGTGCCTGAATAGTGCCCGGGGAACAGGCAGCAGTTTGTGCGAGAGCAAGCACTCAAAGTGGAGCTGCCGTTCCCGCTCAGAAGTGTATGGTCCTGGAAATGACACATCCAGCCATGCTAAATTGGCACCTCTAGGCAAGACACACGACAGACTCACTGGCCAGGCTCTGGCTGCCTTGTGCTGCAGTGGACTGTGTGGAGAATTGAGGGTGAGAGTGAAAAGGAAAAAGATCAGAGCCTGTCCTCAACATATCAAAAGACCAGAAGTGTGAGCCCCCCGGTTCATAAAGGGGCATGTGGGGCTTTTAATGTAAATGACCTGCTCTTTAGTAACTGTCCCCAAGTGATGGAACAAAACACATTATAATCCTTCCCCCAACTGTCTGATTTTCTATCAGGACACCTCTTGGATTACAGGATGTGATTACCTCTCTCAGCTGAAACGAATTGTTGCCACGACAGAGCGGACTATTATTGTTTGGGATTATAAATCTCAAGGGAGCAGCCAGGTACTTTGCCAAGAGAACTAATCAAAGAAATAAAATGGTCTTTCCCATACTAATAGGAGATGAGCATCGACTTTCTCTTCCGGACATCAGTTTCCTCATATATAGATTTGCAGGATTAAAAGGGTATACTCAACGTATTTTATGTTTAACTTGCAGCGCTTTATTTTTAGAGAAAGTGTAATTTTTCTCTTTTATACTCTTCTTTGTCTGAGTAATATCTTTTCTAGGCTTTTTCATATACTTACATTATCAAGTTCAAAGCCTTTCTCCCTAATCTATCTAAGAACATTACAAATGCCTAATTTTGGTAAAAAGCATTTTAATGGGGAAGATTTTAATGTTCATTCCTTCCGTGGCTGAGATGTTAACACTTAACAAAGACACAGCATTTATTGAACACTTACAGACATACTGAATTTGTGCATCTTCCCTGTACTCAAACTAATCTCAACAATCTTGAAGCAAGGACCTCATGAATCCACATAACGCAACGACACAGCAAACTGCACAGTATGAACAAGTCCAACAGAGATATCATTAGGAGAAGTGATATTCTTGGCAGTGGGATTAAAAATCCTCAGCAAGCAGTTTGACTTTGATGGAACTGGAGGATTAAAAAAAAAAATCCCTGAGGAGGTTAGAGAAGGTTAGAAAGAAAAGTATACAAAAAAAGATATACATATACATGCATACATACATACACATGTATATGTATATATGTGGGTATATATGTATATAAATATATATGTATATTTATGTGTGTATGTATATATGTGTGTGTATATATATCTCCCCCAGAAAACTCTGGATGGCCTTTCACCTGTTGTTGCTGCACAGGCTGCCAGCACCATCACTATGCCACGTAAGGGGCACTTACCCAAACCCCTGCCAAACATCCTGATTCTGTCTGCTCTTAATGGGTTGGTGAAAAACAGGAGATAGGAAGATTTAGAGAGGAGACAGGAATAAATTTCAGCTAATGAAACATTCAGTCTGTAAAACTGAGATGAGAGTCCCACTGATTATGTGAATTGTTTAAGTTTTATTATTTAATCAATGGAAGAAATGGAGACTTAGGAAGAGTTGTTAAAACCATTTATTACTTTGCTCGTTAACTAGAGTAAACATACCTGAGATGGCCATCCTTTTACTTAGCATAAAACTATAAAGCTGACAATAAAACCAGAGTCCCTATTTATCAGATTTTTAAAAATGTTACACTTAATAGTTTCATTGCAAAAAGGTTGCATTATCAGAGGCAGTAGCTACTCAGGAAAGTTTATCCTATGGTAAAGATGATTAAAAGGAAATAGAACTGCCATTTTTGTGTTTTTTTATTTATACTTTTCTTTCTAACCTCAGGGATTTTTTTTTTTTTAATTTGAAGTTCCTTGTGATTTGACTATCCTGTGAGAGGGATTTTCCTCCTATATTAATTTTTTTTAAAAATTTAAAAAGTAAATTACATACAGTAATAAATAGGTAATTTGGATAATTTTGGACTATTGAGTATTTTTGTCTAAGTATTGTGTTATATATAACAATTAAAATTCATAGTCAATATTGAGAAGCAACACTTATTTCAGAGAAAATTCTAATTTTATAAGTCACATCATAATTATGTTTTTAACTTCTTTTTATGCATTTCCTATTTTGTTAACTGGTCTGAATCATGAGAAATAACCAGTAGCTGCTTATTTTTAAATTGGTAGAAAAATTTGAGTATTAGTCTATTCCCTCTGCATAATGATAGCATCTTATTTTTTAAAAACAGTATAAATGTAATCTTGCAAGAGCAATCTTAAACTATCACAATGAAACTTAAGAAAACTTGTAAGCATTTACCTCTCCCCCAAATTATCACATTTCCATTTCTTGGAGTACTACATTAGGGAATGTGATTCTTAATTCTTCGTTCTTTCTGTCAATAGAACATCCATGCCAGGACAATTTTTTGGTTTGCTTTTATGTCTTAGACTCCCATATTTGTTCATCTCATAAAACTCTTTTGCAGAGTGATGAAAGCTATGTAAATGGTTGCCTTGGAAATTATCAGTTATAATATTGTAAAGGGTGTGAAATGACATCTTTATTTATAGAACATTTTAAAATAAAGTTAAATTTAAATTAAATAAAGAGCCAACTTAACTTTCCTCTGTGCTACATTTGCCCAGTCGTGGTGAAAAACTAAACGTTCCACGCTTGTTCCATGTTGCAACCAGCTATGATGCCGTCGTGATTTAAAGAATCAGATGGAGGCTTCATGTTCTTTGCTATGTGATACCTTACTATCTCCCACCCTGCAGTATGATGGCAGCTGTCTTCTCTGTCCGTTTGTCCTGTTTTCACTGTTGCTTTTCATTCCATATAAACCTAACATTTTCCTGAATCATCTTCCACTTTTCAGTTCCCCTCCCTGTCCTCTCGGTTCCTCCTCACCTGCCCCCTATGGGAGAATCATCTAGACTGAATCATCCTCAGCCTCCATTCCTGAAATCTCTGTCTTTCCAAACTCTGGTTTTGGATGGACACTATCACCCTTCTCTGCTCTTTCAGAGTCATTGCACGGCTGGAAGAACAAATTCATGCTATTTGACATCATGAAAAATTCAGGATCTGCAGGTTCGCCCCAATGCGCAGCACCTCCCAATAATCTCTTCTTGTTCCTGCCAACCCTCTTGCCCATTCCTGGTAGTTATTCCAAAATTTCATTTTTTTCCTCTGGTCTTACCTCTCAGCAGATAGTCTTACCCTTATTTTCCTGAGAAAACTATCTACAAAGTGTGTCCTCTTTCAAATGCCAGCCCTCCCACCTACAGCTTTAACTAGCAATGCACCTTTCCTTCTCTCTGCAGACAAAATATCCTTGCGTCTTACACCCACAACCCCTCCTGCCTAATCAATTACAAGACTTCATATTCCTTTACCTTTTTTTTTTTTTACATTAATCTCTCCTTCTAGGCTCCTTTCCCTCAACCAATTCAGGTCCAGAACAAAGACCATCATCCCTGATCATTGGAACTAAAGTGATCTTTCAGTCACTCTACTTCAGCACCCCTGTTAATTTCCCATTATTTGAAAGTGTCTGTGTTAGTCATCTATTTTCCAACACTGGATGGTAGATTTACACAGAGTCACACATTTTTCATATTCATCACTTGCCCTTGCTTAGAATAGTTCTTGGCATAGGATAGCTGTTCAATAAATAGTTGTTGAATGACTGAATGAACCTCTTAATACACTTAAGTTTAACTCATTCTAAAGGAAGCAAAATAAAATTACTATAAAAATAAATTTTCTTTCACTTTAAGTACAGAATAGCTTCAGGAGAGCAATGATTATGTTGTTAAATAAGTCCAGTTGGGCCGCAGAGTCAGTTTGACAAGTGCAGACTAATTATGGGTAAACTTGAATGTTAGAGTATTTTTCTACTGACAACACTTTTTGAAATAATTGAAATTTTTATGATTGATTTTGCTGTTTACCATCCTGTTTTATGTCAATGGTTTGGTTACACCTGAACCTTTTAATTGGCTATGATTATATTTCTTAACATTAATTATGAACATAATTAATATTGTTATTAATGTTTCCCTCTAAATCCGAAAAAAGAACACTCATAATACACATACAAATGCATCATTCCTTATTGAGCCAAAGCCTGAGAGCTCACCCTTTTACTCTGAGTGTTCATTGAATTTTACTTGATGGATTTTTTTTGAAATCAAGGTTGTTTAACTGTGGGTATTCGAAATAAGAAACATCTCAAAGTAAAAGTTGAATCAAATTATAGTGGCAGTCTTTGTATTGACTATTTTGATAGTTGTAGCAAAGTAATAGTTTATTTAAAGGCTCCCTCTGTTCCTAGGAGAACTATTTTGTCATAAAGCCTGTGGATCACTGCCTTCTCTGCGTGTGTGTCGCATCTCTGCCCGATCAGCTCTGCAGAGATGACATCCTTTTGGGGGATGATGGTGGTTTTGTGAACAGATTCACAGTCAACAGTGATGACTTTGGACTTAAGCAGGCAAAATCAAAAAAGAATTCGCAAAATCAAGTTTTAGATTCAAAGAACTTTAAAAGGTAAGGATACGCTACTTTGACACAGACATTGTTCGAGTATTTACATAGTACATGTGATGTAATTTGCATAAGCAGTGAAGTGCTAGATGACATGGAAGAGATTTGAACTGTAAAACTAAACAAGAAATACTTCTTGCCTAAAAATAGGGAAGACAGACAGGGAAACTAGCAACTGAAATTCTTATTTTAAATATTGTCGACAATTAAAATCTGTAGGTACTTAAATGAGTTAAGAATTAAAAAAAGATCATGAAAAAAACTATAATATACATATAATTATTTACTAGCACATGAATATGGAAGTGTGCTGTGAATATAAAATCCATGAATATAGAATTCAGAGAAACGTTTGACAGTATAGTATACATTAAAAAAAAAAAACTTCTGGACATTTAACACTTCAGAAATAACTAACTGGAACATGGATTTATAACAAAATGACAGACAGTGTTTAATATGGCTTAATATTAGATTTCAATTATAAAAAATCACCCAGGAAAAAAAATGGTAAAGGCCATGACATGTAATTTATACACATAAAACAAATAATCAATAAACATTTCAAAATTATTGTCAGTGAAAAATACTAACAATTATCTCCAGCTCACAAGATTTTGGGTGATTTTTTATTGTCTTCTTTATCATAGTAATGTATTTGAAGCTTTTAGAGTAAGACTAATTAAGTGAATATTTTACTGTTATTAGCGGAAAGACACATTTTGTAGTAAATATGCCCTCTATTAATCAAATAAATACAAATTAAGTCAGATAAAGCACCTCACTTAAAAACTTGAGTTGCTTAGTGATGGGGAAGATGCTGTGATTTGGACATTCTCACGTACTGCTGGTGTAGAAGTGGGATTAGATCACTTCTAAAGCAGCTTGGACTGATGCATCAGATGTCTTAATAAACATACATTGAGCCCTGGGGACCCCAGATGTTTAAAATGATAAGTATAGAGCATCACAACATTACTCCTAATAATAAAATATCTACAATACAACAATATGGCAATTATTAAAGCTTTAAATAATACATATAGCATATGAATATATCAATATGTTATACCAAGTCTATAAATATATATTTGAAGTCTATAAGTATATAAATGTATCTATACATACATAATATATTTTTAGGTGAAAATATTTTTGTGAGAGTTCAAAGATATTCTATGCATTATAATTTAACCATATTAGGGAATGCCATGTATCCACATTAAATTATGTTTTTAAAACATTTAATAATATGGACACTATTTATGATTCAGTGCTACATAAAGTTTTTTTGTACATATGAACTCAATTTTATGGGGAAAAGACAGATGTATATGTGCATTTCTAGTTAGAAAAAATTGAATGTAAATATACCAAAATATTAACAATGATTCACTAGTTTAGGTGACTCTTATTTTCTCCTTTTTATTTTCTACTTTCTAAATTTTGACAATGAAAATTTTCTTTTACAACAAGAAAATATAAAAAATGAAAAAAATGTATTTTATCTCAGAACATGTCATTAAGAGCTCATTGCAACTGTAATTGAATCAAGACTAACCCTTTGCTGGAATCCCAAGGATGGTATAAAGGCAACTATCTGGTTACCCATGTAGCCATTGTCTGTTCTTCATTATGTGCAGTTTACTTTATTTCACAGAAGTAATAGACATTTCCAGCTGCTCATTCAGGTATCAGGCATTTTATCCCATTTCAGATAGGCTCATAGAACAGATGCTGACACATCGCTGTCTACTGAGTGGCCTGTTTTCCATACCTATTAAAAATATATGATAGAGGGCCTCCATCGTGGCACAAGGGGTGAAGGCTCAGCACTATCAAGCTATCAGAGCCATTGCAGTGCACGTTCGATCCCCGGCCAGGGAGGTGACCACATGGTGCAGCAGACCTCTCCTGTGTCACCCACTGATCCCTCAGCAATGTGTTTCAGTGGATCTGCCTGTTCTGCCCTCCACTCTGTCTCTGTTTCACTCCCTGCATGTCTGGCCTTCACCCAAGCTCTTTTATGCATAAATAAATAAGATAATATATATACATATGTACATTAGAAAAACGATTGAACTGAGCTGTAAGGAATCTGGTTACAGTTAATTCATATTTAGTTCTTTGGGTGACTGTTTACATGGGTAGTATTTTCAAAAATACATTTACCAGCCATTTGCATGTCTATATAACTTTGAGGTTGCATATTCTTTTCCTTTCTTTAAAAGATTTATTTCTATTCTTTCAGGTTAAGACAAAAAAGTAGCAGTTTTTGCCACTAATGTTGAACATGCTCACTCAGAGTCCTGTGAACTGATTGAGCAAGTGTTTGATGAGGACTATGACAGCTGCCTGAATTTCAGCCTCAACAGTGAACGCAGAGCATAAATTTCCAAATTCTTCATCTTTGAAAGTATTTGTCAAAAATATAAAAATGAATTGAGTCACCTACCATCTAAAACTATATATAACACAGTCCTCCATTTCAATGACCAGAACGTCATTGAGATTATTCCTTTAATTTTGATCTGTAGCTCAAAATTTGATGATAGCCGGTTAGTTTTCCATTTTAAATATGGCATACTATGAATTTTCAGCTCAAATTATGTAGTGTATAGGGCATAATTACATGCAGGCTTCACCATAGTTCATAGTTCTGATTTCACTATAAGTCAAAGAATACTGAATAGTAATTTGTGCTTCTAACTTATGCCCACTTTGTTATTTTGATTTCCAGTGTTAAGAGGAAACTACATAATGACTGGGTTGTGAAAATCAGATATATTTCAGCTTTAAAATGCTTTGGCTCTTGCTCCATAGATAGTGTCCATTCATTAGTTTTGGAATCTTTGAAGAGACTTGAGGATAATTTGTAAGTACAGTAACATGTAGCTCATTTCCGTAAGTATCCTGTGACTTGCAGATTCTGAATAGTTGATAAGTCTGTGGTTGCCTTGGATATTTTACGTGGGTTTTCAGAAAAATCAGGTGTTGATCATTCCATTTGCTTAACAAGATTAGCTTCAAGGAGGAACTTGAAGTTACTTTTGCAAATCTGAACTTGATCTTACCGGCAACAATTTTGCTTTATCTCTTTTTCTTGCAATTGGAGTAAATCACCATAGATGTATCTATATTTTCCAAATATAGCTATTTTGGCTAAACTTTATATTTTTAAAGTATTTCTTACAGGTCTGTTGGTTGACTGATAACCCTTTCACTATTTGTCATAATCATCATAGATAGGTTACTTTATATTACTTTATATTGTACATTGTTTTATTTTATATCTGGTTAAACTTTTATTAACTATTAATATTAATAGATATTTTATTAATTAAAATTTTTGTTGACTTTTAATAACTAATGTAGTTAACTATGTGCTAACAATAATCATATAATAATAAAACTTAACACATACTCTATACTATATATATACGTGTATATATGTATATATATATATATAGAGAGAGAGTAACTATAAAACACCTATTTTAAAGAACAAATTGAGATATATGCTACAGCATGGATCAATTTGATTTAAAAAAAATTGTGCTTAGTGGAAGAAACCAGAAACAAAAGACTGTAAGCTGAATGATTCAATTTAGGGGAAATGCCCAGTAAAGAGAATGTTGGCCGAGACAAGCAAAATAATCAGTGGAAACCTGGGGTTAATAGTGAGTTAGGAATGCCAAGTGGGCACAAGAGAACTTCTGAGGATGGTGACTACTCTAAATGTTCTGCTGTTATATAATGCTATAAATTTAGCAAAAAGGTGGCATTCTGCACTTCCATTTGGGTGAATTTTATGGCATATTAATTATAGAGCAACAAAAGTATCACTTAAAATATACTGAGATTCAGTTCTCAATTTGGCATAAAAGGGGAGGAACATTTCATTCAGCAGGAACAACAAGTAAATTAGCATTTCATTGTAGTAACTCTAATCAAAGGACATGGGGGGGATGAATCAATATATTAGGAAAGGAGTGGGAAGAGGTAGCAGGTTACAGTGTACTTTGGGGATAATATCAACAAAGCTTGAGAGCAAGCTGAATATGGGTAGTGAGAGGGGAAGAATTGTTTGGCTGTATTCTTGGCATCACTTGCTACAACCGGACCCACTTAGCCATGTCTTCTTGTATGAAGACGTGATATATCCCTGCCCATCTCTACAACCAAAACATCCATAGCTGCAGAGTGGAGGACTATTCCCTTTTAAGCAGAAATACTGCAAAGTGCTATGCTCATAGCACTGCATTTGGGATTAAGAAGATGGCTTAGGCCCTCCCTGGTGGCGCAGCGGGTTAAAGCACAGCACTGAGAAGCTGAAACCACTTCTGCATGAGTTCGATCCCCGCCTGTCCCTGAGGTGACCACAGGGCGCGGCAGACCTCTCCTGACCGCCCGCTGCTCCCCTCAGCAGTGTACTTTGTCGATCTGCCTGTTCTGCTCCCCACTCTGTCTCTGGTGAAGTCTTTCGCTACCCCTGAGTCTCTGGCCTGTACCCCAGTTCTGTATATACAAATAAATAAATCTTTAAAAAAAAAAAAGAAGAAGAAGATGGCTTAAGTCAAGAGAAATTTAATCATTTCTCTGGGTACGTGGATTTACCACCCACCTAGAAGTGACCCTAGTGAACATAAATATTTATAAATTAGAGTTAACATTATAAAGAAAAATACCCAAATATTATATCTAATTTGTGTTTCCCAGGCCTGTCAGAGAGTTTTCCATGCCAAGAGGAGCAAACAGTTTCTGTTATTGTACAAAAGCAAATGTCATTGTCACTGGAGGTAAGAAATATCCTGCTGAGATTTCCTGGATTACAAACAGTGCTCTCCTGGGGTAATCTCATGGTTTTCATTAAAGTTCTATGATTTTACTGATAGAGAGTTTAAAAATTTGTGAAAAGTCAAATCTATTGGTGGTTTTTTTTTGTGGCATCTGGATTTGTGGAATATAGAGAAATACAGCAAATGTGCAGTCAACATTAAATCAATAATAACCTGATTTCTTTCACATTTGCCTTGTTTATGAATATCCAACTAGAAGATTACCTAATTATTTTCTATACTAATTGGCTTGAGATGGATCAATTTGTTGGCATAAAAATTCAATATAAACAAATTCACTTTGTGTCTAGTCAAATACTTGCTACTTAATGAACTAAATGACCATTTTGAATTTTTTACATATAAATTATGACTTTATAACGTATTTTATTTATAAATGGCACTTTTGGTTGTAATGCTATTATATACATTTTCCCCTTCATGTCCTAAAGGTATTTAGTAATTATAACTTATCACAGCACTAAAAATTTATCACAATATTTATTTGTAATGTAATGTCATATTCTATATGCAATTCTGGAAAAATCTTAAGTCATTTACTTGCGTCAAAACAAATAAATTATTTAAAACCATTAATCTTTAATACTTATTTCCTTCTTTTATCTTATGAGAGCTGGACCATACAACTATTAGAGTCCCAATTTAAAATACTATTCAGGTTTTTATGACTACACTTCCATGATGACATTTAATTATTTTTGAAATAGGAAATCCAATATCTTGAAAGCCTTCTGTATTTTCCAAACTATTATTCATGGCTTGGCTTGGCTTAAAAAAAAAAATAATTAGATTACAACCTTGTGTTTGTTCTAATAATGTTAGCTGCCAATAAACCCTGAATGTATAATAACTCAAACACAATGAAAATGTATTTCACTGGTCAAAAGAGAATAACCCAAAACACATCATGAAAGGGAGTTTTGACAAATATAGTTTAGCTGTGTGTCATGCCTAGCTAGCTAATCTTTATCAAAAAAACAAATGCACATATTTATATACATATGATAATACATTTTTGAATTGTTAATCACATCTGAATTCTAATAAATCATGGATAATGTCAACATTTATAATGTATTTTACATGTGTGCCTCAAAATAAAACTTATTGATTTGTTATTGAGAAATGATTATCTTCCTTAATGCTTTCTGAAAACAACTCAAAGTGTTTAAATATGAATAAAAATATATTACACTTAACTCTGAAAATGTCTATTGATAAGGCAGGAAAAATTTGACAGTAATTACCTACAGTGAAATAGGGATCATGGTGGGAAAGAAAACAGTTTTTTTATAAAAATTATACCATGCCACAAAAATCAACTCAAAGTGGATTAAAGACCTAGACATAAGAACGGAAACCATAAAATACCTGGAAGCAAAGATGGGCCAAACACTACACGACAGACACTTCAGCGACATCTTTAAAGAGACAGCACCCAGTGCAGCAACAGTGAAGGAAGGGGTAAATACTTGGGAGTACATCAAGTTAGAGAGCTTGTGTACAGCAAAAGAAACATTACAAAAAACAGACAGACATCCCGCTGACTGGGAAAAAATTTTCTCACACAAAACTAGCAGTAAAGGATTGATCACAAAGATATACATAGAACTGATGAAACTCAACAAAAGTAAACAACCCCTTCAAAAATGGGCAGAAGAGCTAAAAAGACACTTCTACAAAGAGGAAATGCAGATGGCCAACAAGCATATGAAAAAATCTTCAACATCACTTATAATAAGGGAGATGCAAATTAAAACCACAATGAGATACCACCTCACCCCAGTGAGAATGGCACATCTTAAAAAAACAAGAAAAAAAAAATGTTGGCGAAGATGTGGAGAAAAAGGAACTCTCCTGCACTGCTGGTGGGAATGCAAACTAGTACAACCACTATGGAAAACTGTGTGGAGGTTCCTCAAACTGCTAAACATGGAGCTTCCTTACGACCCAGCAATCCCACTCCTAGGTATCTACCCAAAAGACACAAAAACACTGATTCAAAAAGATACCTGCATCCCCATGTTTATTGCTGCTTTATTTACAATTGAAAAGACATGGAAACAGCCTAAATGCCCCAAAGTAGATGACTGGGTTAAAAAAATGTGGTACATATACACAATGGAATATTACTTAGCAACCAAAAAAAAAACCACATGCTTTTTGCAGCAACATGGATGGAGCTGAAAAAAGGTCATACTTAGTGAAATAAGCCAGAAAGAAAAGGAAAAATACCAGATGGTTGCACTCATAGGAAGAATATAATGGACCAGGATAGAAAATAATAATAATGAACAGCTGTATACCAGGGACTTTTTATGGGGGTGGAGTGGGGAAAGGGATCAAAAACAATGGGGGGAGGGAAATGCACTGGACTATGGTGAAGGCACACGGGTGATCTGGTGATGGGAAACCCAAGGGGATTGCAACTGAGATGGAAAAATGCACAAAATGATGTAAAAATAAACTATTATATTACTTTAAAAAAATTATACCATGCCATCCATGTTGTTTAATACATTGCCACGTACTTATATGATTTTATAATTAAGTAATAGTGTCGCTGCTGTGATAGTAACTATGTATGTATGTATGTATATCTATATATATACATATATATAATGGTTTTATGGACATGTGTTAGGAGGTATCATGAAAAAGTTGATTTGTTATAATGTGAGAGATATTTGAAAAGTTCCTCTTCCTTTGATTCATTTTATTATTATATTTTCATAATAGTCATTATATTTTCATAGTATATTTTAATAATGTAAAAACAAGAGAACAGTGGTCTTAAATACTTGTGGAAAACAAAGTATAAATAATAGATTAATGCATGAATGAGAAGAAAAGCATTGAATCAAATGAAGACCTCATAAAATATTTATGAGAATCCACATTTGTATGTGCAAATACAATTATTACAAAATATCTTGACAAGAAGAAGCAGGAAGCTAAAGACAGGTTTGTGAGAGAGAAGGACTTTAAGCTTCGGCTGTGTACATCTGAGAAAATAATTATGCCCCCTTTATTTCAGGGGATGACAAAGTGCTCCGTTTGTGGCACCCCAATATCAGCACCAAGCCTGTTGGGAAACTGGTGGGCCACATGTTCAGTATCACTGAGATTGTAACCAATGAGAAAGATCAACATGTGATCAGTCTTTCTTCTGCAAAGGTAACATAAATGAAGCAAAATATTTTTTCCCTTAGAATACATTATTGGAACATGTAGGATAGATAAAAATCTGTACAGAAATAGTTGATAGTCACTGAGAAAATATCGTCAAGGTCAAGAAGGAAATGATCAGTCATGTTTCCTGTTTCTACTGACTGTATAAGAAAGAAAATTATTAAAGACAAGGATCACATCACTGGGAATAGCCAATATTATCCTCCGTAGAAAAACACAAGGGCCTCCCCTAGTATAGCCAAGAATATCGTCATGAAAGACAGAAAAGTTAGGGACTTTTGTTATCATCATCATCATCAGTGTTTCAAACATTCTAGCCATTTGAATAAAACAGGATAAAATGAGTTTGTATATGGAAAATGAGAGTGTTGGATCATTGTATTTGCAGATAATATTATTTGCTTGAAAATATCAATATGGTAGGAATGTAAACTAGTTCAGTGCATATGGAAAATGATTTGGAGTTAAAAAATATTAGATTGCATCTATCATATGATCCAGCAGTTCTGCTCCTCAGTATCTACCTGAAGAATCTTTAAACTTTTAGGACAGAAGTTCATAATGACTTCAGGGCACAGTTCCCTCTAGCTCCTTCTTGGCATGGATGATGAACAAATTGCCCCCACAATAAATTTTTATGTAAAAGCACTACTCAGTTAGGAAAAAAGTGGTCAGAGGAGCAGCATTTATAACAGCAAAGATATTAAATACCTTAAATTGATCTTAACTGATATTATCCACTGTTAATATAACCAAGATGTTTTTCTGAGGTGCATTTAAAATCAAAATAAAGGGACATTCAATCTGCTGAGATCACATAAGCATTAAAACCTTAATGACTACAGTAAACGAGCAATTTAGGCAGAATTAGCAAACTGGGCACATAGTTTTTTGTCAGAGCTGTGTCATCATCATCATAATTATTAATTATAATAAAATTACAATTTTTACACATTCAAAATTACATGATTTCATTAGCTTTCATGAATTTTAATGTCCCTGTGACTGGTCACATGCCTACTAAATTCTTTTCTTAAACTCTTAGATTGTAATCCTTCCTCTTTTTTTTAGAAGCCCACTTTGCAGATGTTCGATGTTTAGCACAGCAACTGCAGAACTTTTATTAGTAGTTATAGAGCCTTGATATTTAGCAATCATATTACATCTACACCTGAAGAATTGGGAAACATTAAAAAAAGGAGAGAAATATAAACTTGACTTACTTTCACTTATTAACAAATAAATGGAAACTGTGGTTGACTGTTCTCAAGCATGGCTTTTTGTTTACTCTTTTGTGTGAAAATAGAAAGCATGCACGCTTTGATGACTTGTAACAGTCCACAGATGGGCATATGAGTTATTTATCTTAAATTTTCACTTCGGACGTGTTATAAAGGCTCTCAGAGAGGTCAGCACAAGTGCTCTAATGTGCCTTAGAGCATGAAGCAGTGTTCTGGTCAGTTGACAAGTGGGGTGGAGAAGTTTGGAAATGGCTAGAGGGGTTGTCATCCTGGCTTTGCAGACTGGCTGCGGTTCATCTAATTTATGACCTAAATCCTAAATGGAAATTATATTATAAGTGAAGATATGCTACTTTCTTGCTTCTGGACAGCATGCCGAAGGGAGTGACCTCAAAAATTGGAGTCTTAAGATTGAATAAACCTAAATTTAAGTCCTGGCACTGACAGTGACAGTCTGTGACCTTGGTTCAGCCATTTGGGATGGTTGCAGAGGATATCAGAGAAGCTCCCTTAAGGTTGATGCAGATTGAAGGAGATAATGCACGTCAAGCATGTAACTCTGTTGATTTGTCCTTTTTTTTCCTGTACATCTAAAACTATATTAATTTCCCACTTCAAATCTCCTTTTCCTGACTTCATGCTTTTCTCTGATAATGGTGTCATTTGTTTCCTGATGAACCGTGATCAACTTCACAGCTGCTTCTGAATCTCTGAGCTCCCTCACCCTCCACGGACCAACGCAAACTCTGAAATCTCTTACACCAACCACCTAATTCTTTCTAGCTGTAACCTTAGTTCAGACCACCAAGAGTCTCTTAGTCAAAAGTGGCATATTAGAAGGCACTTGTAGTCCTACACCAGTCTTTTCCCCCCAAAATCATCCAAATATTATGCTGTGATGCAAATCACCCTTAACCCCCAGATAACCTTTTCAATGCCCTTCTTAAGTGTTTTCAACAGCATCTGTGCCTTCCAAATAAAGTTCGAATTCTTTTCTTGTTTTGAAGGTTCTCTATGTTCTGAAACCAGATATATTTTCAGCCTTGTTTCTAATTTTTAACCTTCAGACAGTCTAAGGTTCACTACATATTTCTCCAAAGACTGTGCTTTTCCACCTTTATCTGGAATAAAACTCCTCCCCCATACCTAGTTACTGTATCCATCCTTTATGTTTTAATGAAATAGCATGTCCTTCATGAATGCTTCACTGAGAGAAAAATGAGGTTGACTCTCCTTGATGAATAAGAAATGTATGTACTTAGGATATGAAGGAAGCTGACCCTTTATAATATACTTCCTTTAGTTGTAAAAATCAGACATCTTTCCTGGAATTAGTACCTTGCCTTTATCTTTGTATGGGATTACTGTATATGGTGTAAGAGTAAAGTGGATTTTTTCCTTATCTGAATGGGGAGGGTATTTAAAAGCATCCATGATTAAGAGCTTGGTTTCACTACTTACAGCATTCTACCTTTAGTACCTTCTATCTTTACTCTCCTACTTGCAACATTCTTTCCTGGAAAAATTGATCTGCAATATTATTAAGAGTAAGAGTTAGGTATCTCAAATCTTATTCAGAGTGGCTACCTGAGAAATTTCTGGAAAAAAGCAATGTGTTAGTAAATTTATAGCATGTGAGTGGCCATCTAGAAAGAAAAACTAAGAAGAAAAGCAAATGTGGGCACATACTTAAGTATTCAGTTCTCAATTTGCCATGCTTCTTGCTTATATACGGCTTTATTTTGCTTCACAGCTCATTGTTAATCTTCAAAAGAAGTCCCTGTTGAGGTTCTCAACCATTTCTCCAAAGAGAATGTCTCTTCCCTTCTGTAATTATAGAAAATTCTAGCTCCTTTCAGCAAACTGTTCATCGATGCTGCTACTTTTTTCTGGTATTAATAAACAATAATTGAACCATGAACCAAGTTGGAATTTAACAAATGTGTGTTTATCATATACATAATTTATAGCAACTTTTTTTTTAAAGTTTATTTATTTGTACATACAGAACTGGGGTACAGGCCAGAGGCTCAGGGGCAGCGAGAGACTTCACCAGAGACAGAGCGGGGAGCAGAACAGGCAGATCGACGAAGTCCACTGCTGAGGGGAGCAGCGGGCGGGTCAGGAGAGGTCTGCGGCACCCTGTGGTCACCTCCGGGGCAGGCGGGCATCGAACTCGTGCAGAAGTGGCTTTAGCTTCCAGTGCTGCGCTTTAACCAGGGAGGGCCTATAGCAACTTTTTAAAAGTAATCTGCAGACTCTGAAATTCCTTCATCTAATAACTTTGAGTGGGGGAGAAACTGTGTCAAATGGCGAACTGTGTTCCTTATCCCCCCAGGTTTTCAGGGTTTGGGATATACAGACTCTTTCATTACTACAAGTCTTCCACGATAGCCAGGGAGGACCCGGAGACATGCAGATCTATTCCATGATTTATGATTTCAACCGCAGCATGCTGATTACAGGTAAATGTGGCCAGTTAATGGCAAACAAAATACATACTTTAATTTAAAACCTGAGTTTAACTAGTTTTGAACACTAGTTAGAAGAAAAATATGATGAAGGGAATTTATAAACTCTGATTCAGCACAGCATATATATAATTCAGTGCCATTCCTTTCTACCCTTCCATAGCTGGGGGTATAAAATAAGTGACCATGCTTTTCTGAAAATACCAGATTAGTACTATTGTGTCCTTGAATCGAGTAGATGTAGATGTGGCCTGGATTATAGAAACAAGTAGGATACAACCTGTTGATACAAATAGTATAAATCCAGCAAATCCTTTCAAAAGGAATATGATCCAATTTAGAATGGCTGTACCAGCATACTGAATCAATGCCTTATTCAGCCAGAAAATTTGGCCTCATGCATTTTGCCATTTAAGTAGTTGGTCAGGAGGATACTAATATTCCCACCTGCTGCTTCTAGACAAAATATAGCAGAGAAGAGCATAGTCTTGCATGACAGATCCATGGTATTAAAGTCAATTGACTTGTTACCTCCTTTTCTTGTGTCTCTTAGAAATACATATTTATTCAGAAGACAAAAACACTGCTATGCATTTAGGTTGGGCACTAATGTACAGCATTAACAAATTCCTTCCTTTAGAACACCAATTTACAATGCCTTTCCTAAGTATTTTCTCATTGTTCACCTGCTCTGATTTCCGGAGCATTAGTAAGAACAGGAAGTTATTGGTGCTATTTCTACTCATATAACTTTTCTGATTAGGAGTGCACTAGCACTTTATGCTTGACAGATAATTTTCCACCTTGAAAAAAATAATTCTAATTTTCTATGTGGTTCTTTGTATATTGTTTTAAAGATTTATTTATGCATACATGAACTGGGGTGAGATTTACTAGAGACAGAGTAGGGAACAGGACAAGCAGATTGACTGAAATAGACTGCTGAGGGGGGCAGTAGTGAGACAGGGGAGGTCTGCTGTGCCCTGTGGGTCAGCTCCCTGACCTGGGATTGAACCCTTGGTGCAGTGACTGTAGATGGCTTCATCGTGCTGTGCTTTAACCCGTTGCACCACCAGGGAGGGCCCTGCTTTACTATCTAGTTCTGTTTTTACTTCAAAAATAACATGGAAATGCCTGCAAGCAAATTTTGACTTCTTGGTGCCCCAAATTGTGTATTTAATTACTAACCTCAACATTTGCATACCTTTTACCATCAAACAAGGACTCAAATATCAAGACAAAAATAAAAAAGGAACAGAAAATCAAGATTACTTCCCAAATTTATGTACTATTATAGTATTTCCCTTACAAAAATAGAGAACTCTATATTGCTTAATAACTAAAATTGTATATACATAAACTATAGCATTTGCTTTGACATCAGAATTATATGAAACTTATCTATCAAATAATAACTTGTCCTGTGAGTCTGATGAAGTAGCCATAGTGATCTTCTAAAGGCCCAGTATGGCACACTGCATTCTGGAAATGCTGCAATAGAATATACTGATGTCACTGCCACTGCTGTTGCTATTATTGCTCCTGTTCTGACAATTACCACTTGTATATTTTTATAAAGTGCTTTCATATAAGACTTATTTCCTTGATCTGCACAAACACTTCAAGAGATAGGAATTATTATTTATCTTAGTTGACAAAGCTGAATATCAAAAAGTTGAACTGATTAGGACACAAGTTGAAACATAAAGCTAAGATTAGATTTCAATGCTCTGACTCCAAAATCCACATTCTTCTGCTGTACTCCACTGTTTCCATAAATATATATATGTAATGCTGTATCTATCCTTTATATATAATAGCAACATAAATAGCTGAAAACATTGAGGACTAACTTTTGTTGATAAGCATATACTGATTTCAGTTCTGAATAATCAGTCAGTATAATATAAAATTAGCTACCAAGAAGTTCCAAAATACTGTGTGATTATCTGGTTACTACATTCCTCTCATATTTCCATATCCAGATATTTAAATTGAGAGTTATTACTAGAAGAGTCATCTCAGACCTTTCCATGAATGGATTTTTTCTTAAAACTTAAATACCTTAGGAAAGTGTTTCACAACTCCCAATGAAATTTTTCTAAAGGTTGAGATTTCTTTGAGGAGACTTGAGAAACACAAAAATAAAGGAGAAAATTTGATTTTATTTGAGCTATGGAAAGCTTTCATGTTATTGTTATTTCTAGACATTACAATAAAACAAAACACACAGTTGATTTTGAGAGTTAAAGCAGACTTGCGTTTTAGAATATTATTGTAAAGCCAGACCAAATACCTTTGGATAAATACAAATAAGGAATATCTGCTCTCCATGGTGACACGGAAATGAATCTTATTTAATATTGATGCTGTAAGCACTGGACTGTAATCATTTTCATTCATTACATTTAATAATACCAAGTTTACAGAGTGTATTATTTGTTTTTTGAAGAGGGCTGTCTGAAAATACTTGCCACTCACTAACTGGGACTTTATCTCCAGTGGGATCCTGGCCATACCCTTATCACCTGTAACAGATGGAGCCACTCTATAGGAAGAAAAATGTTGACTAGAAATAGGAAAAGAGGGACCACTGTAGAGAGGATATCAATGAAATTCAAAGAGCCTGCATTTGAAAATTAATGAGACCTAAGATGAGTGCTTTTTTCTGTATGAATCCCATTTGCTTCACTTATCAAAAATGTGTCGGGGAAATAAATGCATTTTCACCTAATTTGATTTCTTAAGCATTGATATAACTAACCTCACTGATTTGTTTCCAAACACAACTGGCTGGGAAAAAAAAAGTAATATCATGTATTTATGAAATTCTTATATCTGTTTCAGGATCTAGTGTTATTGACATGTATCCTTTGACAAGGATGATACAAGATACAAAACAGATTCCTCATACTCATGACCGAGAACTCAATGTTATGCTTTACAACAAATATTTTCACCAAGTACTTACTATCTGCTCTGAATCTGTAATTAAGGTAAGTAGATATTGACTCCTCAGGAAGTAAAAGGCAAAGCAGATGGGATTTTGTTTTTTGAAAGGTAGGGCTGTGAATAACTAAGTGAATGTAATGCCATATATCATGAGATCCTCAAAGAGAATAATTTGGAAACTTTTATGAACCCATGAAAGACAAGCAAGCCCAGACGTGCTCAATTCAATAAATAAATCTTGCTTTACTATCAAAATAGGAATTTTAAAAT
>NW_004567130.1:24808312-24879823 GCF_000260355.1 Condylura cristata
AGATGGAGCTATGGAAAGAGACCATGTTAAGAAAAAAAGGAAAGAAATGTACAGATATTTACTACAGGTGTGAGATAGATATATGCCAAGTACCTTAAATCATGATCTTTTTTAATCGTCACTCTGATTCTCTGGGGACAGAAAAGGGTTCTGTTTTTCAAATGAAGAAACTAGGATCCAGAGGGATTTAGCACTGGGATACGAACCCAGGCCTCTCTCGTGCGTGTGCCCTCCGTTTGCCCTTGACCCTGTTGTTGCTGTTTCCTTAAGTCTGGGGATTCGGCTAACATGGCTGAACCACTGAACCACCTGGCGATGCTGGCTAGAGGTGTTTGCTTCGTGTTATCCTTTTGTTTCATGCTTGATCTCAAAAAGGAGACATGTGTCAGTAAGCACTTTCCTGGAGTTCCTGCTAGTTCCCTCTCGATCTTTGGCCTATGCTCATTTGTTGGAGATATTTCCAGGTAAAACCTCTGGAGGTCAGTTCATTATCACTTACAGCTGGTAATGCCTGCAGAGTAAGTAAGAGAAGCGAAAACTAAAACCTGTCCCGTTTTCATGCAATGCTGATCTCTGAAGTGTGAGATGTCTTCCCTCTGGCCCTCGCTTCTGCTGCTTCTTTCCCTGAAGACCTTGAGTGTCAACATGCTGTGATGCCAGCTCAGTTTATTCACCACTAGTAGTCTAATTTACATGTCATTTACAAGGCAGATCCTTGAAAAGGGACTCATATAGAAAGATTGCAGTTCTTAAGCCTTTGCTGTGTTTCCAGAGATATAATGATGAGTCTTGACATGTTTCTGATTTTTCTGATTACACCCAACCTAATTACACAGATCTCTTCTGAAGTCGGTCTCACATCTTTTCTCTCTCTCTCATAGTGCCCATGTCCCAATCCCAACATTCTCCTCAGAAAGATCATATTTCCTTCCTTAGGAGTCTCCCAGATTCCAGGCTGTGAACCATGCATGCTGTCCCATAACCCCTGGATAATTTGGATAATGTCAGGAGAGAATAAATGCAGTTCCATATTTTTTTTTTGTCTGCTGACTTGTGATTATGATGTCATGCTGCTGATCTTACTTCATGCTTGTTGTCGCAACTGATTACTTCCTTAGCCCCCAGCAGTTTCTTGGAATAGTGACTGCCTATCCCAGCCGCCCTCGTGTACAGCAGACACACTTTGCTATAACACACTATTAGAGAACTCTGCATTTTTTTTAACTTTCTTTGAAAGCAACATTCATGGCAGAAAGTCAGCACAGAGTAGACCTCTAACACACCAATTTTGAAGCTGTTTTGAATACTGTAAGATTGACAATAACTGAATGGCATGTAGCTTAAGTGATTTTGTTTTGTTCTTTCCTACAGGTCTGGGACCTTGACACTGGCCTCCAAATTTACCAGATTTTAGACCCTCATGGATTCAATATTGAACTGACTTCCGCAGCTATTGATGAAACTGGATTTCTTTTTGCCACAGGAGCCTATAATGGTCAGATTAATGTGTAGAATAAGGCCTATTGCTTTAGTCCTGTGGACTTTTTACTAGGACACATTATTCCTTTATGTTAGAGGGAGAGTGTGAATCATGCTGGCATGTTCTCTGCCTGATGGAGCTGACCTCATAAGACTCCTGTAATGTACACTGATGTCCTGTGGATGTTCACAATCATCAGTGCTTTCCATTATGCTTATTTCTATAGTTGGCAAAAGTATTTCACATATACCATCTCACTCTATCTATGTTGGACTTTATCTGTGTTGCACAAACTCAGTCTACCTTCTATTTTGTATACCATCAACTAAGAGATAGAACTTAGATTTGGTGCATTCTGATAGTAGATTTTTTGGACCAGACAAAATACCCAACTGACTCTGCTATATCACGGCTAGAATTCTATTTTATACTTGTTTATATGCGTAAGCTCCTTGAGGGTATGTAGCATGCCAGGCTCATGTTGTGACATATCACTTGATGCTCCTTTTGTTGTTGAGTATGGGTCTTCTAGGAACTACAGAGTAACAACCTGTGGCATTATTCGCTTAATCTTGTTCTGAACTCCCATGTAAGATCTGCTATGATACTACTTTCACATGCAGAATATTATTATTGTGGGGATATATTTTCAAAATAATTCTTGCTCTTAAGTCAATTAATGGATTGAGTGAACAACCTGAAGGGGAAATCTGATTGTTTCTTATCATATGGCTTTATTTCAATCATTCATTCATTCATTCATTCACATTCATGGTTCACAACACTGTATGTGATTTAGAGGCATGACTTCAAAGATAAGAAGAAATGTGCTATCTCTTCTGCACATTCTTTCCAATAGCACCACCAAAAAAATGTAAAACAATATTTTCCTCCTGCAGGATTTCTACTAAATCTTTTATTATAAAATAGAGCTCAAGTCCTAAGATAAGTCGAGGCTTTAGGAAAAGTGACATAATTTGAAAAATATTTGGTATTAAATTGTAGTTAGACACACAGATTGTTATTGGGTATTTGGCAAACTGGAAAGCAGTAGGAAAATAAAGGCAGAAAATATCTAAGAGAAAGTTCTAGTCTGAGAGCTTAAAAACTCTTAATATTCATAAATAGCATGACTTTGCCTGATCCTGTTCACTTTTTTATCAATCTATGGCAAATTAAGGCATACAGAAATAAATTTTATGCACAGCAAGACTAGGGAGATGCATACTTCAATCTAAGAAACAAATAGAATATACATATGGTGAGAAAACCTTCAACTAGATCAGTTTATCTCAGACATAAAGTCAAATTTTCTAGAAATTATTTCTACCCACATCATATTCTTGCTGTGTGCTCAGGAACAGTTAAAATCTGGGACTTTGGCAGTGGACAAGAGATGAAATTTTTGCCAGAAGGAAAAGACTGGAAGGAAGAACACTGGCCAAAACGCCTGATTTTCCTGAAGACTCAGGAAAAACACCAGCACTTCATTCTGACTTTGGAGTGCAATGGGAAAATCAAAATGATCCAGGTACAATCTCACTTTTATGTTTGTGTTTTAGGTGATTTTCTTGGGAAAATCAATAGCCAGTGGGTAATTTACATTTAACTTTTCTTGTCAGCTGGTTGAGTATGATCTACTCGAACAACCTCCCCAGGATATTCCAAAATAAACTTGCCAAGGTCCAAGAAAATAGAGGAATGGATAACTTCCCTGCCATAGCCTCCTACTCATCTAACTATTTTTCTGAAAGTTAATCAGATTCCTCAGGAGTATCAGAAAGATTAAATTTACACACTGTTCCCCTATGTTACTGTGCATTATCCCTCATTTGGGGCTAATTCCCGGGTAGAGTTGCTCTACGTGAATAGTTAGATGGGAAAGAAAGCGATGGTTTTTTCTTTTGTTGTTGTTGTTGTTTTTTCCTGTCCTCTATAATCCATAATGTATTTAGGGATAAGTCACTTTTTCAGTTTGTTACCAGAGTTGCTTTGTTTACTTCAAGATTAATGAAGCTGTTTGGGGGAATACTGAAGTAGGTTATTTAATTTTCCTGTGACTCTACTCATATCTAACAATGCTAATGCCTTCTTCATATTTAAAATGAAAGCAAGATTGTTCATCCTGCCTACTGAATAGATATTTCCCTGCCACATACTCAAATTAGCGTTGCCATTATTATCCCCTTTCTGAAAGGTAAGATCAGGTAAAAAAAAGTCTTGAGTTAGAACAGTGATCATGAAGTACTACTATTAAGATGACTGATAGTCTCAATGAGGAATAAAATAAACACTTGGATTCAATATGCTTGCTTTGTCTAAACAATCTGAAATGGCCTGCAGAAAGAAGTTTCTGGTGGTACATGCTAAAACACAGCAGTGAATTGATTTTCCTTCTTTTTGTTAGTGAAACTAACCATCAAGTTGTCCTAACTTGCAGGAAAGGTCTGTTTATAAACACTCCTTTGTTTCTATTTTTATTTTGTCCTTTATATCCACCACCATCCACCATCCTTTATACCCCTTTGCCTCTTTCTACCCCTTTGTGTCAAAAAACCTTAATTTGTTTATTGGTGTCCACTCATTCAATATATATTTTGATTTGTCAGATTGTCCACTACGTAAATATCCAGTATCTGTGTTTGTCATTCTGACTTGTTTCACAACACATCATTCCTTTAAACTCCTTCAGTTTTGTTTTCCTCCCCACACCTTATCTTTCCTTATTGCTGAATAATATTCCAAAGATACCTTGTATCTTCTTGATCCAGTCCTTTATCACTAGGCACTTATTCTGTTCCATGTCCTACCTATTGTAAATAATACTTAAATAAATATTATACAGCATAAACTTTTTTTTTTATTGATGGTTTCATGATCTTTGAAGAGAATATCCAAGAGCGGGATTGCTGGACCATATATTCTTTATGTTTTTACTTTAAAAAAAAGAGATTTATTTATTCACACAGAACTGGGGTACAGGCCAGAGATGCGTAGGGAGAGAGGATTCACCAGGGACAGAGTGGGGAGCAGAACAGGCAGATGGATGAGGTCCACTGCTAAGGGGAGCAGCAGGTGGTCAGGAGGGGTCTGCGGGATCGAACTCATGCAGAAGTGGCTTAAGCTTCTTAGTGCTGAGCTTTAACCCGCTGCGCCACCGGGGAGGGCCCTGTTTTTACTTTTTTTCGTAAGTCCAGGTCACTTTTTTTTTTTTTAAGATTTCTTTATTTGTGCATACAGAACTGGGGTACAGGCCAGAGGCTCAGGGGCGGCGAGAGGCTTCACCAGAGACAGAGTGGGGCACAGAACAGGCAGATCGACGAAGTCCACTGCTGAGGGGAGCAGCGGGTGGGTCAGGAGAGGTCTGCCGCGCCCTGTGGTCACCTCCGGGGCAGGCGGGAATCCAACTCATGCGGAAATGGCTTTAGCTTCTTAGTGCTGTGCTTTACCCTGCTGAGCCACCAGGGAGGGCCCCAGGTCACTTTCTTTAAAGGTTATACTAGTTTACATGACCACCAACATAGGATTAGGCTCCTCCTATCTTTAAGTCTTTGATCCATTTTTATTTGATTTTTGTATATGGTTTGAGAACATGAGCTAGCTTTATTTCAAGGATAACATCCTTATTGAATACCCAAGCGTCAGTAAGTTCTTGGATATTGAAACCATATGGAATACATTCTCTGAACATATAGTGTTGACATTTAGAAAGCTGAAAAATAAAAAAATATATCTATTTTTATAAATCCCTACTTAAACTGAGAAAGTCTACCAAGACTGGCAATAAAAATCCTAACAAGTGAAAGAAAGAGAAAAAGAAAGTGGAGAAGTCACAACATGTTATGGAATAAATCGACAAACTTATAGAAGCATACAAGTTTCCAAGTCTGAATCAGAAAGAGACAATATGAACAGACTAATTACAAGCAAAGAAATTGAAACAGTAATCAACCATCTCCCAGAATACAAAGCATTAGATGAGATGGTTTCAGTTGGGAGTTTTACCAAAGCTTAGAGGAGCTATTATCCTTCCTTCTCAAACACTTCCCAAAAAATGAGGAAGGCAGAATGCCCCCCAACATATGCTATGAGGCGAACACTACCCTGAGGCCAAAACCAGACAGGGTCATTACAAAGGAATAAAATAACTACAGAACAATATTCCTGATTAACATAGATGCAAAAAACCCTTAACAAAATCTTAGCAAAGTAAATTCAACAATAAACTTTAAGTTTCTTAACATTGATTACAATGATTGCTGTGGCTTTGTTTTTTGTGGCCTTGATTGCGTTGAGGTGTGTTTTTTCTCCCCTTGTTTCCTATGTATTGTTATAAATGGAGCTGATTTTTTTCAAAGGCATTAATCTATTGATATGACCATATGATTTTTGTCTTTCCTTTTATTGATATGGTGAATTACACTGATTTGCATAGGCAAAACAATCCTCCATCATGGGAAAAAGCCCCACTTGGTCTTCATTTAATTTAATAAAGTTTAATAAACAACTAAAATATTTAAAAAGCTTAAAAGCAATATTACATCTATACATATATGCTTACATGTGTACACATACGTCAAAATATTAAAATACAATATAAAGACATACTATTAAACTTTTCATAACTAGTACTTTATTCAGGTTACTAGTTATGTCTGTAGGTGGTTGAAAAGAGAATAAATTTATTTGGGAGGGACAGACAGGGATTAAGATTTGGTAAAGCTATAGATAATGGACACACCATATTGTGTTCTGTTTTTTCTTCATATCATTGAAACAGCTCAATGTAAAAGAATTAATGAATCTTGCCCTGGGTCTGTATTGTAGGGTAAGGAAGATGATATTTACCTTGTGGTGATATGGGAGCTGCCTGATATTGTGCCCGTTCTCCAACACGGGAGTCGCATCGTGCACTTGAAGAAGTCTGCTAAAAACACAAATATGACTATTCCAGATGTCGAGTTGATCATCGATAAAACCTTTACTCAACCTGTTAATGTAAATTTCATTTCTTAAATATTTACCTTTTATTATGGATTACTATAAACTATACAAAGGTGGAGAAACTAATGCAATGAATTTCTATGTACTACTGCTCAATTACAAAGTTCTCCGTGCACATCCAAGTATATTCCTCTCTCCTCCTACCATGTTCCCGTGAATACCACCAACGGATTATTTGGAAGCAATTCCCTCATTGCGTCATTCTATCCTCAGACATTTTGGTATTTAACTCTAAGTAATAGACCAAAAAATTATACTATGTTCTCAAATATTTTATAAAATAATTTACAAGAAGTTTCTATAATCATAACCTTTTTCTATTGTTCAAATATACAAGATTTCCTCATAGTCCAGTTTTTTTTTTTTACCAATTTTTTTTACCTCAACCAGGATCCAAACATGGTTCATTTCTTATAATTGGTTGTTAAAACTCTTAAATTTCTTAATCTAGACACATTTCAATCTATTTTTCCTTGCAATTTGTTTATTGAAAATATTGGGCAATTTGGAATCAAATTTTCCCTTTTTAAAAAATTTTGGTGATTTTATCCACAGTTATGATTTAATTTCTTCATTCCTTTGGTCTGGCAGTTATCTCTGGTGAATTATTTACATCAGCTTTGAATTTTTTGTATAAAACTCTATAGTGCATGAAGATCATCATAGTCCATTATGATTCATGTAAGTACTAGTTGTCTTTGGAGAAGCATTAGAAACCACTGATGATCACTACCGAGGTCTGTTGTTTCTTTCAAGTTGCTGTTCTACCATCCCAATTCAATATTATCTATTATACTCAATATAATATAGAGAATTTTGTATCCCATACTGAGTTGTATTACAGGAGATTATAGTTTCAGAATAAACAATAAAATTACTAGAAATATGTGAGCTGAAACAGTCACAGTTTTTATGTAGGACTTTGGCCTTACAGTGCATGTCTCTGAGAAAGGGGCATCAAATTGTCTTACTTTAAATTACTTGAAAAAATCCTTGTGCCACCAACTCTATACATATAAATTTCACGATCTATTATTTAATATGTGTGTGTGTGTGTGTATAAAACATTGTGTTTTAAGTTAAATGTAAAACAGCGAAGTGTACACACAGCGTTTGTGCCGTGCTCAGACACTGTGCTCACGATGGCCAGTGACTGTTTCCTCCCTGCAGAACTCAGGCAGCAGTGTGGAAGTGAGCTGCATTGATTTATTGCAAGTGGAAGGCTATAATCTGATAGCTGCTGGAACCTTAAATGGTGTGATTATATTATGGAATTTTGTAACATCTACTGTCAAAGAAGTGTAAGTATCATCTTTTACTTCAATAATATTATTTTCTACTGCAGGAGAAACAAAGTAGCATTTAATTCTGAAAACAGGGGCCTCCCTGGTGGCGTAGGGGTCAGGTCTCAGCACTATCACTGTGAAGGACTGAGTTCGATCCTGGCCAGGGAGGTGACCCACAGGGCACAGTAGACCTCTCCCGTCTTCCTTGCTACTCCCTCAGCAGTGTACTGTAGTCAGTCTTCTTGTTCTGCTCCCCACTCTGTTTCTGGTGAATCTTCTCACCCCCACACCTCTGGCTTATACCCCAGTTCTTCTATGCATACATAAATAAAAATATACCAAAAACAATAAACAAAAGTGGTGATAACTGCCAACGTAGGCTCTCCTGAAGGTTATGTTCATAGGAGAATATATTCTATATACCTAAATAAAAAAATAGGACCTCCCGGTGGCCTCAGGTTTAAGTCTCTGCACTATCACCAATACAACATGAGCTTGAGCCCCAGTCACGGAGCCAACCCACACATGGCCAACAGACCTTTCCTGTCTCACCTGTTATTCTTCTCAGCAGTGTGTGTCACTCTGCCTTCGGTGAATGCTCTCATGCCCCTGAACCTCTGGTATACTTCCCTTCTTCTGTGCAAAAAAAGGAGGCATACAGTTTCACCTTTAAAAAAAAAATCTGTGGCCCAACCTACTCTTCCCCAAACATCTCCTCACCCTAATATTTCTGGGTATGTTAAGGGGTAAATCATATTTTGCTACAAGAGCTACTTATGGTAAGGAGTGTTTCAAGTGTGGCTTTCAGAGGCACAAGTGACAGTAAAGAAGGCTAGGAACTACGGCTCTGTCTTGGGAAACTGCCTAGGAAGGTGTATGATTCTTTGGGATTTGGGTCAATCCAAGATACAAGCAGCAAGAATAATCAGTGAACTCACCTGCTTGTCTTCATCAATTATCCTTCAGAGTGGTCATCACATTTTATGTTGGTCTGTCATTCTCCTTTATTCAGAGTAGAATTTTGTTTTCTAAACTGTATGAAACTCCCAGGAGTTTATTTAAGCCTACTTTCTGATCTAGGTGGGAAAACTTCCCCAGCTAATTGAATTAAGGCACTTAAGATACTGATCATGCTATTACACAGAGTCTTATTTAGAAAAGTATATTCAAACTCTACACCTATGAGATTTCTCTTCATGTGATCTCGACACTCCAGAGTTGGTTAGCTCTGCATGAGATGTGTGATGTAAGTATAAATTACCTAATTTTCAAATGTGTACATGCAACCATTTGCTTATTTTTAGGCACAGACCTGAAGAAGGCACCTCAAAGGACCCGGACTTGGAATCTAAACACTTTAGAATTAATGACATACTGTTCCTGTTCCGTACTCCTGAATGCGCAAGGTAATTCAGTACCTCCTGATCAAGAAATACAGTCTGATGTGATACATAAAGAGTTCTCCTGACCCAAGTGCCAAGGAGGGTAAGAAGACATGAATTGGGTTCACTGCCTGGCTTCAGCTTTTTTCCCTGTAACTGTCTGTTGTAGGTAGATAGGTGGTCACATGAATCTAATTTCCAGGGCGGGATCTAAGATCTTACCATGTCACTCATAACTTCCTTTACAGCACTAGCAGAAATAAAAATTTTCACCTGACCATACTTGCAACCACACTCTAAGAAAGCATTCTTCATTGATTTATGAGCAAGTAGATGATTGTTAAATGTTTGAGAAAAAGGTATTTTTCCTATGTATAATTTACTAAAGAGCTCTGATTTTTCAGGCAATAGGCAGTAGGAAGGACATCTCTCTCGAGAAATCAAGTGTAGGTCACTGACCTTTGAACCATAATGTAACACCTTCTCTAATCCTTGACTTGAAATATCTTTGTTCTGAGACTGTTTAGAGGACGTCTGAGTGTGTCTGTACCAAAATTCTAAGCCACATTTTAGCCCATTCCAGAACACTGCAGCCCAGACAAAACTCAAAACATTGAATAAATGCTAGCAAAATAGATGTCATGGAGATGTAATGGACAATACTGAACCGTATATTTGAAGAGCTGATTTTAAGTTTAATCATAAGAAACAACTTGTAACCGTATGGTGATGGATGTTAATGATGATTTTAAAATATGTACAAGCATTGAGCTATGTTGCACACCTGAAATTAATGTCATGTGTCAATGCATAAATAATTGTTTACAGTTAGCCAGGTTTGTCCGTCTCCCTGCCTCCCTTCCCGTTACCGCACTAGCAGCCATTTCATTGTTAAAGTCTCTAAATCTAGATTTAAGCAATGGTACGGGACAGATTTCTATTTCCTAAGTCCTGGAAGCAATAAACCTTAATGCCGGAGGTTTGGCAGCGTTCTCCACCAACACCAGGCAGATGAACACTTGTTATAGAAGGTTTAAGATGTGGCTTGTCTCAAGAGTGGCTTTCCACATTGGAGTGAAAAGTAATCAATTGAAATTATAGTGAGAAGCAGCGTTGAGTATCAGCTTTTCCTCAATGGGTTTCCTCTCTCCTCTTACAGGAGATCAAGCCAGGATTCCATATGCTCTTCATCCCACTGTGAGTCAAGTAAGGGCGCGCAGAGTAGTAAGGTAAGCGAAAAATAGGGAGAGTATGTCTTGTCAAACTCAATTTGGGTCAAAAATAGTGGGATTTATTATTTGAACCTCTCCTTTGAAGGAAGGTATGAGTGTAAAAATTATGTATATGTACGCATAAATATGTTTCAGTTTCCCTTAAAAGCAATGTCAAAAGTTTTCATCACTTTTCCTACTTTTTAAAGATTTCTTATCTGCAAATGATAAATACAAAACAGAAATAAAATAACTTCCATATGCTACTTTTATACTGATAAAATGATAATTTAGGGTATTGCCAAAAGTATTAGTGTTCAGTGGGTATACAGTTATATTAAGAGGCATCATGTAAAGCAATGTTTTAAAGTATGTTCTCAGTCCAATTTCATATATTTTTACACATTACACTTCTAATTAGGATGTTGCTTGGAAGTTTTTCACTGCAGAAGCTATTTTAAAACCACTAGCATGATGGAAAGAACAAACTTAGCATGATGTGAAAATCAGACAGGCATGTACTTGAATCCAAGTGCTTGATTTATCTTGTGATTAGCTTTAGAGATATCACTTCATCTCTGAGTTTCTGTTTCTTCATGATTGAAAAGACAATAATGCAGCCTAACCATGTGGTTGTCCATAGAATTAGAATGTGGTACGTGTAGGCACTTAATTACACCGTTATGACGCTACACCTGTTTACTCAGAAAACGTCCTGTTACATTTTACACCCTATTTATGGACATGCAGTTCTCTGCAATGCATTTCCTCAAAGAATCAAATTAAAAATAATTTTAAGAAAACAAAGTTTTAGACTGCTCATCTATTAGTGGTTACCAGAGGTGGCGAGGGAGGGAAGAGTGTATGAGGGGTCACAGTTTGCTGGAGGATAGAAGCAGACTATGGAGGATTAAGTTAATGTGGTACATATACACGTTGCTTCTCAGTGATGCTCACTTGCAGCTTACATACTGTGCTAATGCAATGCACTTCAGTAATAAAAAAACATAGAAAAAAGTTTTAAAACTAGCATTTAGAAATGTAAATTGAACTATCCAAAGTGTCTGCTCATCCAGTACACCTCATTTCCTTACAGTATCGTTGATGTTGACAGTCTTACAATGTTTTCTCTTTTTCTGCCCTAATTCAGGGAAGCAAACAAAGCGTACATGACAGTGAGGTTAAAGGTCAGTGTGAAGTCACCTCTCTTCCTTAAATAAAAGTATGCGTAGATAGGTTTGTTGTGGTGATCACTATGAAAACGTATACAAAGGCTGGATCTCTAAGTTATGCTCCGGAAAGTAATATAATATAGGTCAGTTATATTCCATTAAAATTATTTTGCAACAGACAGCTTAGAGGGTAGATGATTTTTTACAACATATTTTCTTTATGTGACTTACTCAGAGGTACAACACCATTCAGTGGTCTAAAAGGCAGAACTGCCATTATAATGATGCCTTTTTAGATACTAGCTGTAGATTTTGAAAATCCAAAATATTTCTGAGTCTTTTAGCCTGCAACTCGTTTTCCTGGCTCACCTGAGGTTCATCAGCCATCTGTGTGCAGGAGGCACACCTGCTTTGAGTCGCCATGTTCTATGAGGAAGCTTTTGCAGTAAGACCAGAACTAGCTCCTGAGGTTTTCCAGTCACACAGAATTCTATGTTAACTCTTATGTTGTTTTCTGCCCTGATTGAAATCCACTGGTATTCAAAAAATTCTAGGGACGATAATATACTATTACTGTTATTTTCCTACTTGCATCTAAGTATTACATTGTATAAAATTCAAAGTATTACAAACACCATAGAAGCTGACTAACTTTCCAACAGATGAGAAAACAGATGTTACAGTGAGACATCGACAGCCAGTGGACAAAAAGCATCCTGCAGGCAGCAACTTAGCAGAAACTCAGCCACCGATTATTGTCACTGCTCACGAGGACGGACACCTCCGCTTGTGGACCTTGGAGGTCAGAGAGCTTGTCCTTTGCCTGGGCATTAAGGGATGGGGAAGGTGCAAGCTTAACAAATGGATCTTAGCCTTCTAAGTTTCCTTGCATTGTCCAATCCTAATTTTTTAAAAAGACTTACTTATTTATGAACACAGTATTAGCGTACAGGCCAGAGGTGCAGAGGTGGTGAGAGTCTTCACCAGAGACAGTGGGGAGCAGAGCAGACAGCTGGACTGAAGTACACTGCTGAGGGGAGCAGCGGGGAGACAGGAGAGGTCTCACACACCATGTGGGTCACCCACTGGTGGGGCAGGAAATGGCTCTGTAGCCCCTGAGGCTTAGTTCTGCTGGCTATAGCCTGTCTTACAACTTGTAAGGCTACACAGATTTTACAGTAGGACAGTATTGTAACTTAGAAGATCAAATCACTAAAATTAGCAAGTTAATTATTTCCAATCTTCTTTAAAATTGTACTGTGAGAGTATGCCACTAAATATTTCAGTAGATATTTAAATAATATTCAATTGTCGATGATCTATTACAACAATAGGACATACTGAAATATTGAATATACATCAATTTTTAGTTATTCAATCTATTGGAAGAAGTTATTACATTGTATTGCATGTCCTTAAATATTTTATAATGAGGAAATAATGTTCACTTATTAAAATAGTCAAGTGACTTGCCAAAGCAAACCTCAAGGACAGCAATGTAATGATCACTCTTAGTGCTTGTAATAAATAGTTGTCTATACTTGTATAAATATTTATTTTAAGGAATAAGCCTGTATAGGCTGTTCCAAATGATTTGTATTACAAGAAAGAGAATTATCTTTCAGCAGTAAGGAAGTTCTATGGATAGATTATTTGTATAGAAACTTAACTCCAACATTTTTCACTGAATTTACTGTTATGCCTTATTAAGGGAAGGCTACTGAAAGATATGCTACCTTTCACCAAATATTCTGCCATTTCTCTGACATCACTGTATACTGACTCATGCACCAGGATACTACTGGCTGGAAATGTTGGTATGTTGTTACTCTTACGTAGTCAGCTATAGAACATGTATAAGAAAATAGGTCATATTTATTGACGAGAGAAAGTAGGGGGATGCTCACCTAAGCACGAAAGAGGATATTATCGATTACTTGCTGAATAAACATAACAATGAGTGAAAATCAGAAGAACCTAATTCATTTCTTCCTCCCACCCCAAGATTTTTTTACAGATTTATTTTACTTCCACGTAGAACTGGGGTGTAGGCCAATACTGGAGTGTACAGAGTGGGGGTGTGAGAGAGAGAGAGAGTGGGGAGCAGAACAGGCAGGTCTACTGAAATACCCTGCTGAGGGGGCAACAGGTGAGGCAGGAGAGGTCTGCCGAGTCATGTGGGTCAGCTCCCTGGCCGAGGACCTAACCCAGTGCTGAGACTTAAACCCTGGGCCTCCAGGGAGGCCGAACACAGTTCATTTCTAGTTCTTAGCATAAGACGTTGTATTTTATGATAACTTTACCTTATATGTTGAAAAGGATATAAACTTTTCATTTTTAATCTTGAAAATGCCAAGTTGTGTTAATCTTCATAATTGGAGTAGTGGGATGAATGAGAGAAGAAAAAGATTATTTTCAATAGGGAATTTTGTTTCATACCTACTATTATAACTAATATAGTTGATTTCAATTCTTTCATTTCATTCTTTTTTAATGTCTTTTCTATTTCCTTCCTTCTGTCTCTTGACTTAGTACTAAGTTGTCTTTCTTTTCTCCTCTCTTCTGCTTCGAAGAGTCACATATATGTTAATACACATGCATGTGTAAATGTACTTTTCAGTCTTACAACTGTTTAAATTTCTGTTCTCCCCAAATAAACAATCTTGATTAGAAAAGTATTATTGTTCTGTAGTTTTCATGGCATGTGCTTTTGTGTTTTGTTGGCTTATGTAATCAATAGAGAGTATTTCCTCTTCTAATCTTTTGGAAGAGATTACGGCAAAAATTGGAATCTGTAAATTTGTGGTAGAATTCACCATTACGTACATTGCGCTTAGGTTGTCTCTTTCTTGGAAGATTATTAATTACTGGTTCAATTTATTTCATAATGTAAATCTACTCTGGTTATTTTTTGTGTCAATTTTGGCAGCCTGTGGCCCTCCAAAGAAGTGGTCCATTTCATCTAGGTTGTTAAATTTGTGGACATAAAGTTTGTAATATTTCTTTGTCACCCTTTTAATACCCACAGAATTCATAATAGTAATTTGTGAGAATGCAATGCATCTACTACACCACCAGGAAGCATAATATTAGAGCTGTGTCCACTCTTTTTTTCTTAGTCTGTTTAAGACTTTAATGATTTTATTGAATTGTTAAAGAATCAATTTTTGGTTTCTTTGGTTTTCTCATTAATTCTTGTTTTCAGTTCCAATAATTTGTGCTCCAATTTTTGTCATTTATTTCTGCTTACTTGGATTCAATTTTCTTTTCTTTTTCTAGTTTCCTAACGTGGGAACAAAGTTATTAATTTTATATCTTTCTTCTGTTCTTATATATGTATGTCTAATGCTTATTTCACTACTTCTCAAATATTTTGAGGTAACTCTTAGCTTTTCTCTTCCATAGATAGGTATTGTCTTCTTCCAGCTTCTTTCATAATTTCTTTCTTCATTTTTGGTTTTCTGTAATTTCAATATGGTATATCATGGATAATTACCACTGCTTTGTTTAAGTCTAGTTTTTGTAACTATTAATTCGGTTGTGGTAGGGTGTAGGCAACAGAATACCTAATTAGGATCCCAATGTTTAAATTTCATGCAGAAGGACATGTTATTCTTTGCAGTATTAGTTCATTCCTGGATTCACCTCATGATGAAAAGGTAAGAACTTCTCTTTTAATTTGAATAATAAATTAGAACATATTTGTGGAGAATTTCTCTATGCTAGACACCACACAAGATAGAAACAAAACACAAAACTTTTCACTCTCAGGTTATAAATAATGCTATTGAAATATTAACTATCTGACAAATAACAGTGATTTACTGGTGAATACAAAGAAGGAATTAATGGGCCAGCCACACAATTCTTGTGCATATGTGGCTATATAAATATTCTTTATATCATAAGGAATCTAGAGTTCAACAAGGAGACAAAATCTTTTCCCTTTAGTGCTCTACCCTAAAAGCTAAAGGTTAGCTAATCTAAGAATGTTTTATTTTCCACTATAGGTGTTAACACACAAATTATACCTACCTGTAGGTATAGGTAGGATCATACTTCTTATGGAATACCTTTAGTAATTTATTACTAAAAACAATTTTTCATTTGATCAATGATGTTTACTTTTTGTTTTCAAGATTCCCTTATATGTTTTAATAAAGATCACCTTTTTAGTTTTTTTATGACTATTTCTCCTTCGCAGGGGGATTATCAAAGTATAGCTTACCTAGAATCACATAGATTGTTACTGAAGTCATGGTCAGAACCAGGTTCTTTTATTCTAATTCAATGTTCTTTCTATAAAGGCCACAACTATCACACAAACTGATAATAAGATTCAACTTATGAAGCACAGTGCTTCATTTATCAGCTATAAATGGCTTATAATTAAAGCACACTGTGAGTTGAACAAAAGAAGTTTCACACTTGAATTGTGTATGGGTAGAAGGTCATTAAATTGCTTTTTCCTACTTGTGATAAATATCATTATTACTAAAGTTACCATATACCAATTATTAATAATCTACATATTTGTAAGGAGAGTTTCTATAAATTGGCAGCTAAGACCTTTCAAAATTCAGAGAAAATCTTTATGACATTTATATATCAATACTAATATTGAATTGCATAATGATGGAATGGTTTTAAAGATATTTTCCCAACTTAAGGGAATATTTTAATATTACCTAAATTCTTTCATACTCAACCTCATTGAAGCCTTTGCTGTATTTAGACAATATAATTTTCCAATTTGTACATGGTTGCCTATGTATCAATATACGAGAGGATCTGCATTTAAGACACTTGATTATTTATTTATTTGTATAGAAGAAATGGGGTGTAGGCCAGAGGTGCAGGGTGTGAAAAGATCCACCAGAGACAATTCTGCTTGTTAATTCTTCATAGAATATACTCAGTCCACCCTACTTTCCATGAAGAAAATAGCATTTTATTCTAGATAACATCGGAAAAGTAGGTCCAGTCTTTTGGTCAGTCTCCCCTTTGATCTCTGTCTTACCTTTGGCTCCTGACTACATTCGCCTGCAGTTTGCCAACAATCTTTCCACAGAAAATTTTTTCTCATCTCTTAATCCTCAAATCAATAAAGTTGCTTCTTCAATTAAATGCGGAATCTCTGAAGACCTACTATGCTTCCTCTCCCAGGAATATGTATAGCATAATAAATATCTGAAAATGAAATTTTTGGTACCTCAAAAAGCAAGAGAAGAGCTCATTGGGGTAGGGACTTTTTCATCTTGGCACAGATGTTTCCATTCACTCCTAAACTTACTTTTTGATGATTAAAGATTTTGCTTGAGGTTGGCTTTGGATCAGCTCATACCGAAGGGCATGCTTTATTATTTCTATCTAGAAATTCAAGCAACTGCTCTCCTGGCGTGCTCATTCTTTAGGAATTATTCAAGTCATCTATGTAGAAGAGAAACAAGTGGTGCTTACTGCTTCCATTGATGGCTCGGCAAGGTACGAACCTGCATATTGTACATTCGAGGTTTTGAGAATGGCTGATAAAGGATTTTAAAGTTTAAATGTCTTAACTAGCCAGTTTCAATAAACAAATAAATGTGTCATAAAAGGTCTTCCAGAAAATGGTCACCGAATTAGAATTCTTGATGCCCAAGGAAGTGAGATGCCATGGTTATCTGTGTTGGAAGGTATGAGTAATATTTTCAATAAAAGAATTCTTGTAAATATATTTCAAAGACATGAACAAGGTGGGCCACTCAGAGAGGTAGGTCAGAGTTCAGTGAAGGCTACAAAATGAGATATGGAATCAGAAGTTTTAAAAATCCTAAAAATAAACTACTCATCCTGAGGAAAAGAAAAGTGACCTAATAGCTTAATAGATGATGTGACTGATCTTGCAAAACCCACTTGTTTTTAATTGCTTAGATAACACTAAGTATGTACCCACAAAATATTAAACATACATCCTTATTTAGACAGAAAAAGGAAATGTCATGACATTTCTTGAGACAAATTACTACACACTAAAGTGTCTTAAATTAAGAAGTAGTGAATTATCCTCTTAAGAGAATAAAATTAGGTAAGATCAAGAGCAGTCGAGAGACTTCAAATGTTTTTAGAGACTTTAAATTTAATGAAGACTAAGAAGGAAGGAATATTTTATGCTACAGAGGAGACTCAGGAGTCTATGGCTAGGCTTATGAGCGTATAGCTGGTGAATTAAGGACAAGACCTTGCAGAGTCTAGGAGACATTGTCAAGTATTTGACCTTCACCTTGAAAGAAACAGTCACTCAAGAATTTTAACTGGGAGAACTAGCATAATCATATATATTAAAATAAAAACATGATGTATGAAAAATGGATTTCAGAGCAGCAAACGTGGGAGCAAATAAACCAGTAAAAATCTGTGGTGATTACAGTGTCTTGGCCTAGTGGAGCGGTTACAGTGCTCGAGATAAATATTTTTCACTGGAGAATAATCTGGGAGATAAAACCCAGAAAACAAGAGTTTTAGCGAAAAGGCTAGTGATAGATTTCAGGAAGGATTCCAGGTATGTACATCCAAGTGAATGTTTGTTATCATTCACTAAGAGGGAGGCACGAAGAAAAGAAAATATTATAATTACGGGTAAAGAAGAAACTTTATAAATGTTGAGTTCACGGCGAAGCCATGGTGATATGGTCCTCTGTGTTGGAGCAATTAGAGTTGCTTTCCCAGTCAGCCAGGAGATGTTTTATTTGTAGAAAAATTTAGGAGCGTGACATTTGGATGTTATCATTTTTGTCAAAAGAAGTTTCTGGGATCTCTCTTCCAGCTTATTTTCAGTTACCTGTCAGCAGAAAGCTAATCGTAAACACAGGCAAATAGACCACATTAAACACATGCCTCTGTCCTAATGAATATTCTCGCATCAAATCTGTTACCTTTGACTTGAAAAACTTACTTTTATGATTTCTTCCAGGACAATCTCCCTAGAACTAGTGTGTCCACCTTCCTCTATTAATAGTTGTCTCACGACACAGTTCTCTCCATGGCCAACCCTTGTCATTTTCTTAGCACTGGCTGCCACTTTCTAAGGGAGGGGGCAATTCCAACTCTCGAAATCTTGTCTGTCAAAAAGATTATGGATTA
Organism: Condylura cristata; assembly: GCF_000260355.1. Taxonomy (NCBI): domain Eukaryota; kingdom Metazoa; phylum Chordata; class Mammalia; order Eulipotyphla; family Talpidae; genus Condylura; species Condylura cristata. Next base: position 24,826,970 of record NW_004567130.1, read on the forward strand.
ATAATCAGGAGCAATAATAAAGGACTAACTCTGAGGCACAGGTCAGAAGAGACTAAAGTCCCATGTCTGAGACCAGGAGATCAGGCCAGGGGTGGCCCACTGGGCAGGGAGCATTCCATGTGGGTCAGGAAATGCCACAAAACAAGGAAACCAAGAGTTCCTTCAGCGCTCACCTAAAACAGAGTGAATTTACAGTTGTCTTAGAGTCACCCTCTGCGGGGGCCCATTTCACTTTGGTGAAGATTCTGGCAAGGCTGTGACATGTGACGTTAATTTATTAGGACACTGTCAGACGTGAGGGGTCCTGACTGGATACTTCTACGCTGCCTCCTCCCCGCACCGACCTCTTTGTTCTGGAATACCACTCCCACTTTGTGGAATCTATTCTAGTTCATTAAGCTTGTTTCTAGGTCACTGTAATAAGCACATGCTGATACCATCATTCATGACACTAGTGTTGCAATCGAGATGCAAAAGGAAGCTCTTCCAAATACTATTTTTTTCTTTCCACAAAACATACCACAAACCCTGTTCATGCCAGTCTGTATTACTTTAAAGCACTTGGGATATTAACAGAGACCCCGTGGAATGGATTATTGGTCAAATAATGCATAGGATAAAGAAACACTTATTTTGCCATCCTATTTCAGACCTCTGTTGAGAAAATTAATGGGATGTTTCCACAATAATAGGACTTGTAGCTAATGGCTGAGAAGATGTCAGTAACAGTAAAAGCAGCAGTGGGTTATTTCCTCCCGCAAGTTCTGTTGATGTGGACCCAGTGAGTTGGCAGCTGATGTATCCTCTAATATATTAAAGCTTAGTTTAACTAACATACTATCAGACTACATGAGTTCTAGTTAGCTGAAAGGGTAGTTTTACATGGGGAAAAATCTATTGCCTGATTTCTGACTTTAATTTACAAGTATCATATATATATGTATATAGATATGTTCAAACTGACATCTTCCAAAATTGTTACAGATTAAGATTTTAACTGATAAAAATGTTTATGTTATGACAGCCAACATATTTAGTAGGAAGAATCCCAGGCTTAAGTTTAAAATTCCTCAATTAAAATCTGTATCAATGACATGATGAAGCGAGTAACTTCCACTGAGTTGCAGTTATTCCCCCCCGCCATACCACCACACGTTTGTCTTTCTGCAGAGTCTGGCATGCAGCCAATGGTCACTACTGTGGATATTTTGGGCAGCGAAGAATGTTTGACCTGTCCCAGACAAGTGATTTAATTTTGCCTTGCGATGTTAAAGAATATTCTATAGAAATAAAGGAAGAAAACAAGTTCACAGAGAAGAAGCAAAAATATGAATATCCTCTGATATTTGACAGGAAAAGGTAAGACATTGGGCTTCCTGTAAGTTAGTGGGTAAAGATAAACTGTTGTGACAGTGGATTGGACATGGAAAAATGCAAAGATTTGAACAGTTCAGTTTTCAGTAACGTTGCAACCAGTGGAGAGAAGAAATATGTAAATCAAAAGCTACGATTTCATATAAGAGCACTGATAGGAACATCTAACTCACAAGATTAATTTTTTTTTTAAAGATTTATTTATTTGTGCATACAGAACTGGAGTACAGGCCAGAGGCTCAGGGGTGGTGAGAGGCTTCACCAGAGACAGAGTGGGGAACAGAACAGGCAGATCCACGAAGCACACTGCTGAGGGGAGCAGCGGGCGGGTCAGGAGAGGTCTGCCACACCACGTGGTCACCTCCAGGGCAGGCAAGAATTGAACTCATGCGAAGCAGCTTTAGATTCTCAGTGTTGTGCTTTAACCCGCTGCGCCATCAGGGAGGGCCCACAAGATTAATTAAAAAAAAAAAAAAAAAGCACTATGTAAAACTGTTGGTCTTTTAAGGCTTGGAGTCCAGGGAACAAGTCAGGAGGATACTTAGCAAGAGATAAGCCAAGAACAGTCTGCAGGGGCTAAAACACAAAGGGATTTTGTTATGGGCCACCAGAAGTGGGGTACTGACTAGATGAGCTTCATGTGGGAAGAATAAAAGAAGGTTGTCTAAGATAAAATCCTTGAATCAAATAATAAGTGTTGGTCAAATCTGGGAAGACCTCGTGCCATCATCTAGTTCAAAGAAACTGAAATTAAGAGAAGTCACGTAAAATTTGCATCATAACAGAATCAATCTGTAGACAATCAGATGGTTTCAGGCATCTTTCAAAATCCATTGATCTTTCAAGACTTGCCTTGGCTGGCTAGTAAGAAAAAACTGGAGATATCTGTGTAAATGTAACATTCATCAAAATATGACTAAGGTCATCAAGAAAATCTTTATATCCCAGTTTTTAGCTCAGTGCTTAGTACACAATTGGCACTCAACAGATACTTGTGATGAATGAAGAATAACTAATGGAGAATATTATAAGCAAAGGCAATGTGAATATTCAGAATTCTGAAAAAGTATGATATATTTGTGATCACGTAAATAAAGTATTATATATGTGTTCATATAAGCAAATAATTTTGTCTGTAACTAACTGGGCCTTCTTAAAGGTCCATTTAGGATGTATGACTTGTTATCTTTTAAAATATTATTAAAACTTAGCTATGAGTTTAAATTATATGTTCATGTGAGTTTTTACTATAGTAGAAACAGGTAAAAATTAAGCATTTCTTTTGTACCAGAAGTTTATTTATCCTTCTATAGTTCCTTTTTCCTAGTGACTATTAATGAATTTAATTACAGAAATGTTTAGACTTAGAAAAAAATCTCTGTGGTTTTCTTGAAGGAAACCTGGGAACCTAAGTTAAGTAGATTAATAATTAAGTGCAGAGGATCATTAGGACTGATGTCATGGGATTCAGAGAGTCTTGAGGCTCAGAGGAAGAGTGACATAGTGGGTCCTTCAGTATGCATTTGGTAGGCAGAGAATCAAAGTTGTGCTTATGTGCTTACCAGTTATTCCTGTATCTTTCTATGCAGATGGCATAAAATGAGTTCAATGTCTTTGCTTTTCAAACGTACACCTGCCAAGCCCTTTCAAGTGGAGCATGATTTTAAGTTTTTCAAGTCTCTTTCTTCTCCCAAGGTAGTTTTAAAAACAAACCAAACTAACCAAATAAACAAAACCCTACTTTGTTCTTGTTTAGATATGTCCAATATTTTCGTTTTCTATTGCTACTAACATGGTAGCTGTAATAATTCAAATTAATTATATTACTTAGTTCTATAGATTAAAACTCAAATCTGGACCTCACTGGGCAAAAATTAAAGTGTTATCAGAACTGTGTTCTTTTCTGGAGAGAATGTAGAATCGACTCAAGTTTAATCTAATGTAATGTTTCTTTGTCTCTTTCCTCTGAAAGTCCCAAAGAGAATAAATGAGAAATGTAGTCGATGCATCATAGGGAAACAACAAACATTCCACTTTCTCCACAGCCCTTATCTCTCCCGGCTTTATTTCTCATAACATGTCCACTTATCATGTTCTGTGCTGAATCAGAATGACTGATATTATTTCCTTTACTTCCTAAATTGTAATTTTTTCTCAACAAAGATGTATGCATGGCGTGTCACAGATACTCATGTCTATTGATTAGGATTAAAGTAGCACAATCTGGCGATCAAGACTGTTATTCACTTTTAACATTCTCTTCAACTTGAAGATAAATATTTTTTAAACTATCTTACCTCATACATTAAAAAAAATTGGGGGGAAACTTTAAAAGGTTTCAGGGCTCTTGAAACAGTGATACTTACATTGGAGTATCTCCTTACCATATAAATATCCATTTGATCCTCCTAAAGTATCAGCAAGAAAATAACTTGCCTAAAATTATATAGCTAAAAATTACCAGTGGCACAATGTGAACCCATATATTTTGCCATTGACAGAGTATGTCCTTGAATCATTAAACATTCCCTCTGCTTTCTAGATTCGAAGACATGCCTTGGAAGGTTTCATGACTGAAAACAGAGAAGCGGGAATTGTCTTTGGTTCTCTGCCTATATATAGGGTGAGCTGGGGACAGCTAGGATGAGAGGGATGATAAAACAGCAGGGAATCTGTCACATCGTTTCTGATACTGGGCTCTCGGGGAAAGTTAGGGAAAATCAAATTAACCAAGCAAATTGATCTTCCCATAAACATGTTGTGTCCATTCTCAAAAAAGAACCAGTTCTGCTGGTCTGTGACCTTGATAACTTGACCCTTCCATTACACATCGAACAACCCTACAGAAAACTATTTTGAACTTTACTCTGATTCTTTATTATCTATTAAGAAAATCAAGTGATTTTTTTTACCCTGGTATACAAACTCTTCATGATTTAGCCTGTACGTGAACCAAATTCATACCCATTCTTTAAACCTTCACTCCAGACAACCTCTCCTAATAACTAATTAATAAACCAGGAGCCAAATATTTCAAGTTAATCTTATTATTTCTTAACATGGTGCTCTCTGCCCATGAACATTTTCATTGTGATAGGTATTAAACGCTTAACATACAGGTCACACTAAGGGTGAAAAATGGAGAATTAATAATGTACAGCCAGAAAGGGTGGGGTGTTCTAAAGCAGTTATCTTTCTCACTTTCTGCCCCCATCCCTGAATTCATACAATTGAAGTGATTGTCTGAAGTTTGTCTTACTAGCTTTGGTTATGACTTTAGGTACCAAGCCCCCCTAGTCTGAGGTACCTTCCACTAATTGGTTCAGAAACACAAAAGGACTCTACCGATGGCATTCAAACAAAGAAGAAGGGAGGTCATGTTCAACATGAAAAGGTAAATTAAGTTCTCAGAATTATAGAGTATATTCCATTTTTGTTTGGATTTGTATTTTTTTTTTTGGTTCCACAAACTTTCTGTCCTTAATACTATGTCAGTGCTGAATCTTTTAATGAATATTCCAGGATGCATGTGTTGAGTTCAAAGAGATGGAAATCATGAATTTGTTGGACTGAGAAGAAAGCTAAATAGGATCTCTGAGATGAAAGAAATGAAACTTTCCAGGGTTAATTTAAGAATTCGGATTAGTCTTTGAAACTAGGTATATGACACATGTCTGAGGTGGTATGGTCATCTTTATTTTTTTAATTTTTAAAATTTACTTTGTATTTATTTTCTTACATCATTGTTAACATTTGGACTTGATGTCTCCCGTCAGGGGTAGTCCCCAGTCTCCCGCCGCTGCAGCACCTGTGAGCCACCCCCACAGTTCCTTGTGTTCTTTTCTCCCATTCTCACCCCTTTCACATACCCTCACCTTCGAGATGCCTCAGACCTATTGCCAGCTTGCCAGTTTTGTTCTTTTACCTGACCAACTTTGTTTAGTTTCTCTCTAGCCCTTGTAAATGAACTCATCTGATATTTTTTCCATCTGGCTTATTTCACTGAGCATAATTAATCTCCTCTAGCTGCATCCACGTTGCCATAAGTGGCAGGAGTTTCTTTTTGGATTGCTGAGTAGTATTCCATTGTGGGTCTGTACCACATCTTCTTATCCATTTAACTGTTTGGGGACATTTAGTTTGTTTCGTTCCTTAGCTATGATAAGTAGTGTTGCATTAAACAAAGAAGTGCAGATTTCCTGTGGTTTAGTGTTCTTGTGTCCTTTGGAGGGGGGATCATAAGGTAGATCATTTTTAGAATGTTGAGGCTCTTCTACACAGCTTTCCAAAATGGCTAGACCAGTTTTCATTCCTACTAACAGTCTAATGGGATTCCTTTTTCACCACATCCTCGCAAGCACTTATTTCTGGGTTTTGTTTTTTACAATAAAGGCTATCTTAGAGGTGCGAGGTGATATCTCATTGCGGTTTTGATTTGTAGTCTCCTGTTGTTATTGTTAACTATATATTTTCATATTCCTGTTGGCTATTTGCATTTCTTCTTTTGGAAAAGTGTCTTTGAACTCCTCTGCCTATGTTTTGATTGGGCCTATGCTTTGGTTTTGTTGTATAAGTTTTTGTACATCTTTAATTATTCTCTCTAATCAGATTTATGGTGTGCAGATATGGTCACCTGGCTGTGGCATCTGTCATCCCATTGGCCCCCAGGAGCCAGAGGTGATCTGGCTGTAGGCAGGTGTCTCTTCCTCCCACACCACTGAATGTTCAGCCCTCCAAAGGCTGTGCACTTGACTGAAGAGGACAGCCTTCCCCAAACGGAGGTGGACCGACCTTTAGTTAGGGTGCAGGAGCAGCTGTGCTCCCCACGAGGCCCTCCAAACCAGCTCCTGAGGTCCATCTTGCTTTTCATCTTACTGCACATAGGGGGTGGAGCGACAATATCAACAAAGTTTCCAAATCACCATGAAAGTCAAGGTGAATTGTCCTACACAGTAATAGACATAACTGACACAGTGATTGACTGTTTTCATATTGTTTTTATGAGTCCCTTGATTTTCACAATAATTACCAATAAATACTACAACTATCATACAGTTGGGGGGGGGGAATTAAGCATAAAGCATAAATAAGTGACTTCCCAAAGATCAAATAAGAATTAAGTGATCAGCTGAGGTCTATTGTGACTCCAAATTTCATGCTCATTCTGTTATATCAGATAGTGTAAACATCATTCTTCTACTAGTTCTGAAAAATGTGTGGGGGCCTAACTTAACTGTGGCCATTCAGTTCGTCATTGAAATTAATTAAACATTAACAGAAAGATCTAGTAGAGTAATTTTTATGTCTCCTTTGCATGGAATTAGACTAAAATAGAAAGGAGATAGCTCTTATTGTCTGTGTCTAATTAAATAACAGGTGACAAACAGAACTACAACACAACAAAAAGCTGTTTTAATTAAGTAATACGGAAATTGTAATTATTTAGTGTGTGCACTTAATGGGAATATGAATGATTCTTAGTAATTATAAATTCCCTCAATCATTGAAGCAAGAGTTTTTGACAATACAAGAATGTCATCTAAAAATGTCATTTGTGTTTAAGTAGTGGATGAAACATATAAATAATAATCTAAAACATATGCCCCAGGTTTTCATTCTATTTGTTTTGTCTCATCTGATATTAAATATACTTTACATTGTCTAGGTAAAAACCAATGACAAGAAGAATATTGATCAAGTATGTCTTTAGCACCAAGAGGAAGGCAATATGGGATTAAAAATTAGTCATTGTTTATCTACCTACTGAATAAACTGCAGTCAGATAATTAGAAGTTAATTGTACTATGACTAATTTTATCAGAAATTGTGAAAAATTGGGGCTTCCCTGGTATCTCAGGTGTTAAAGACAAGATGCTGGGTGGTGAGAGGATTCACCAGAGACAGAGCGGGGAGCAGAACAGGCAGATCTACTGAAATGAGGGGAGCAGTGGGAGACTGGAGAGATCTGCTGCACTATGTGGATCAGCTACCGGGCCAGGGATCGAACTTGTGCAGCAGTGACTGTGGCAAGCTTCATAGTGCTTCATAGTGCTAACTCACTGTGCCACCAGGGAGGGCCCGATAGTAATATTTAATACTTTCTTAATGAAGGAATTTTCACAAACCCTACATTTCCATGCAAATAGCTGCTCCAAGAAGACAGGTTGACAGCCAGAAAAGGCCCTGACAAAGACATAGAGTGTGACTCACCTAGGTTTACTCTACGCTACTTATCTTTCCTCTGAAAAATATCCTCAAAGTATCATGAGAACTAAATGAGAAAACATGCCACAAATGCTTCCAGTGCTTCATAGATACTCAATAAATGTTCCTTCTACTTCCCTGAAAGTTCCCGGGTTCTCCCTGAAATAATGAGTAAGTAAGAAGGAGAAGTAGGAGGAAGGGGCAGAGAAAGAGGGATGGGAATAGTGCCCCTTGGGAAGTTGCCTAGTTGATCAATCAGCACATCCATCTAGGAAACTAGCCACCATGTCTCAGAAAGAGGAGATGTCCTTTGACCTATGAGTGTTCAAGCCTGATTTTGACAATGGCTGTCATCACTTTCATTTCTCTATTTTTTAGCTCTCAACATCTCTGACATTTTTCTTCTTCTGCACATAAAAGACCATCATATCAAATCAAAAGTGTACCATAAGTATTGAATGACTATTACTGATAAAATTAGAGCTTTTTGAATTCTTAAGAAAAGTGAGTTTAACTTTCTATATCTGTGTTTCCCAAAAATAAAAATAACTGACAATTAACATGCATTTCTCATTTGTGGGATTACCACAAGATCTGACTCACCTATACATCCGTATTATCCCTGATAAAATAACAATACAATATACATTATCACTGTGGCTTACAACAAACTAGCAAGTTTCTTTGTTTTGTTTAACTAATGCTTTGCCTATGGAGTTCCAGAATGGATACTTGCCAAGAAATAGTTCTAAGGCTTCTGCTTTTCTATCATAGTCTGTTGGAGTTCCATTTCCTGTTTTAAACACACTTTTTGGTGTAGAGAGGAAAGTAGTTAAGTAAATATACTTTCTCTCTAGGAAGATTATAATCTCTACAAAACTTAGTGGTGTATCTTGACTCTAGAAAATGGTGCTTATCACATACTGACAGTTACTGACCAACATGTTCTTTATTTCAAAGGCACAACGGAAGAAAAATCTTAAGAAGAACTTAGTCCCACAAATAAACTTGGCTTCTTCCTTCTTCCCGTTCACACCAAACTGAAGAAAAAAAAGTTAGAAGTGGCTGCAGTGACCTGACCTGCACCTAGAACAGCGAAGTCTAAATGATACTCCATTCGTTATTTCAGAATAAAAATAAGAGTCTACTGGTCGCTGAAACCTTCACTCCATTATTTGTATGTGCTGTAGAGGCCCTCAACTGTATTGTTTAATTCGTTTATAGTTATTTTTGATCCATTAACTCTAATCGCAACAATCTGATATTTACAATCTTTATGTCTTCCTGTTTCACATGATCCATTGTTTTTCTTAATTCAGCAGCAATTGTTGTAACTATTACCTTGAACAGTTTTGCCGCATTGAGGCTTTTTGTAGTGGCTATTTGCTCAGTATTTGTAGTGTATAATTCTTTCTCTTCATTTTTAGCTTTTACAGCTTGTAATACAGCCACCCTCTCAGACTATAGCCTTTGCATGGTGGCTGAAGAATTAGTACTATCAAGAAGTATAGGTAGAAAAGAACTGAGCCTAGGGCTCTGATGTGAGCACCAAGTTTTCAAGCATCTGTGCTGCAGGTACCACTGTGGGGTATCCTCAGTGACCCCTGTGCTGCCTCACAGAGGGGCAGCATTGGGAGTAGTGTGGGATGAGGGAAAGATTACCCAAGTCTCATTGGAGCAATGAGAAGCCTAGAGGAGCAGCCCGCTCAAAGGCAAACACGTACCTTTACTGGAATCAAGTACAAGCTGGGCCAGCAGGTAGAGATGCGCTTGCCTGGAGGATGGTTACTGGGAATGTGAGCTGGGGTGGAGTGACCAGGGGCTACTGCCTGGGGGGAAGGGGGGCCCATTGTTCCTGCTGTTCAGAGCATATATTCTCCATTCTCTACTCTTGCCTAAATTCCGTTAATCCTTTCTAGTTAGACAATACCACTGGTTTTGCTCATCTGCCCATAAAATCAGCCTGCTTTTTTCAGCAGATACTGGTTTCCCAGTATGTTCCTCATATCAGGACTTTTGTCCTTGGTGAGAGGCCTCCTGCCTGATTATACTCCTAGCTGACCAGTGAGAACTTTGGGTACCACACAATAGCCCCCAAAACAAGGGGGTTTGGGGAAATCCCACGCCCCTTCTAGACCAATCCCTCCATCTAAATGACTTCCGGAGCTGTGTGCAGGCCACTTATGTGCAGGCTGCTGTATTTGCAGGGATGCTGAGACTGGGGCCTGCAGCACAAGCCGTGGGGCAGGACTGGCTCTCTCTCAGTGCTGGCTAAGAGGCAGGAGTAGTTCAAAAAGCATTGGTAGTTTTCCACCCTGCCCACAGGCTGCTGTGGGCACTGCACGAGATTACAGGTGACAGGCATTTTACCACCTGCCACCAGTGCCTTGCCAGGGCTTAGTTTGCAGTGGAGACCAGCAGTGATGGCGGAAGGCGGTGGTCCCCCTACCACACAGTCCCAGAAGGCGCAGCCCCAGGTTCAGGGGCCCCACCGGGCAGACCCCAGTGGTAGAGGTCCTGGGCCAACATGGTAGGTTCACAGTGACGCCCACCCTGGTGTGCTGCAGCAGGGCTCCCTCTTTCACACAGTCATATCCAGCCCCATGGAAGGGCTCCTGGGTGCAGAGGCCCTTCGTCCCCCTCCCCCCACCAAGGCCAGCTCTGGCTGTGGCTCCTTAAAGCTCACCAACCCATGAGTCTGCCCTGAGGTCAAGACAGGCCAATTTTGTACAAGCATCAGGATTTCCCTTTTATACTTGGTTTCTGGATCATAGAATGGGCTGATCAGGTGTGAGCTATGAGTTCATTGGTGCTAAATGGTCCCGTTGGTCATAGGAATGAAAGCAGTCCAATCAGACTTGTAGATGGGGGAGGAGGGCTGAGAAAAGATATAACGCAGGGCAGGAGGGCAGGGTCTAGCTTGGGATGCTTGACAGAACGCTCTCTGTCCGTGGCCTCCAAAGAAGAAAGCATCATCCAGCATTCACCCTCTGAGAAAGAACAGAAGCTGAGAAGCTTCACAGAAGAGCCAAAGATCTTCTCAGTGGCCAGGCAGGCCGAACCGACCTCTCAGCTGCCTCTGACACTTCCTGAAAGGATCACCAGGGGCCCTGGGCCAGGTGTGTCAAAGAACTGCTGGTTGTTGGTGTGGGCCAACGACTCACAAAGAGCTGTTACCAGTGTTTCTAATTCTGCCTCCTCATGGCTGGTGGTGACTGACCGCCAGCACCGTTGAAGGGTCACCAGCACTCTGCTGGCCTCACTGCTGAGAGCGGTGCCGCCCCTGATCATCCGGCACGGCCTCCTGTTTCCGCTGCTTATTGGCGGGTGCTGCGCATCCTGACCGTCGGAACGTTGCTGTGAACACCCCCAGCTGTGGTGAGTTAGGCCCTGGCCTGCAGCTCGCCAGAGCTCCGGACAGGCCAGTGGTGTCTTGAATGAGGGAGTTTTGTATGGAACTTTTAGACACCGTGACAATACGGGGGTGAGAGAGCAGGCCACAGGTGGCCTTAGACACTGTTTCGCCTTTTGTGAAATACACCCACTGTTGTTTCCTGAAACGGAGTGGTCCTCAGTTGTGCACACAGGGAGAACCCACAGTGACCTACACTCTTCTGGGCCCTGCCTTTGTGCAGCTATAGCACCTCTACAGCCCTTCTATAGCTGTTTCAGTGTATACAGCGTGTACTTCAGAAAGAACCATGAGCCAGGTGTTGTTCTTTTGGTCCAGTAGAGTCTTAATCTGGAGTATTTGTTCTCATTGTTAAGCTACAGGTACTTAAATTCTGGTTAGCAAAAGCATTTAGTTTTCTCAGTTTGAGCCCCGGCTGGGAGCTGCCTTGGGCTACAGACAATAGCCTTATTGATAAAGAGTCACAGCTGATTCAACTTGGCTCATCCTGGTTTGGACTCCAGCCACCCCATATTGGAAGCCTAAGTCCCATCAGTGATTATTTCTCTATATTCTTGCTCTTAAGGCTCTTCACCCTCTTTACTGGAAGCCAAATCTATGTAACCCCTTGTCTAGTCCAGGCCGTGTCTCCAACATCCCCAACTGGAGAGTATTTCCCTGAGTCAACAAGCGTAGACAGACTCTGTGTGACAGCCATGACACTCATGAGTTACACTACTCAGCCCTAGGAACACAGTTCACTTCAGTTGTTCCTCCCCTCCTCCCAGACTGTTGATCCAGGTGTATGCTGTAGTTTCCATTGCCCTGTCAAGGGTTATTGACTCTCCTACCGCAACCTAGTTATCAATATATGGAGGAGGCAAGGCAGGTGGCCTCATGCGCCACCCTCAGCTGGGCCCCCAACTAACCTTTAAACCTAAACAGCAAGCAGCTGGTCCCAATGCCCTCTGTATTCACTGAACAATCAACTACTGTTTTGGTTTGTCTTGTTAGTTTTTATATAGACCCATAGATTCCTACCAATGCCTAAACTGACTTTTGTAGTTTTGACCCTCTGAGAGCCAGAGATACTATTTCCAATGAAATGCAAAAACTGATTTGGTGATACAAGGTTTCATTGGGGACATACATTTAAGGAGTTGAGGCTGTGACCAAGAATAAAACTTCACAGGGAAAAGACATAAAATACAAAGAGAAAAGGGAAGTGGGGAAAGAGGGCAAAAATCTAAGCAGTCTTTGACATCAGGGGTTTGGTGGATGAAGAGCTGTTAGTCAACAAGACTGCCAATAGGTGGGGAATTTATTTTGCCTAAAGAAAATTAAATTGAAATTAAATGACGTAGCTTGCAGTATGTTTATCTTGGAATTTTACTAACAGTTTTTTTTTCTTTTTCCCATGCCATTTGTGTTTGGGTAAATGCTCCACAGAAGAGGCAATCTGAGGTGAACTGCTTAAGTCTTTAAACATTGGATAGAGGTGTTTGAGGGTGAAGCAGGTAAGAAATAAACCTATTCATTTACCTATGAGGGTCTAGCAATCTTCCAAGAGAACATGAAAGCTTGCTGCAGCTGGGAGGCCCGGAGACTCCAGGGGGGAAAAACCTTGGGCACCTCAAAAGGAGGGAGGGACTCTAAGGTTCAAAAACTGCTGGTGGGGTTTGATGAGACCATCATATGGCACGGCTTCAGAGGTCTGGACAGGCCAAATTTTGAAAGCTCAGTTTAAGATCCTTTACAGAAAGTTCTAACAAAGTCAATAGAAATCCTTCTTGGTTGTGCTCTCGAGTTTACGCAAAAACAGATCAAACTGATTGGAGTTAGATTTAGTTAAATGCTTTTGGCTGTTCTACTTGATAGAGCTGGGGTGCAGGAAGTAAGAAAATGATCATTTTTGAGAGCTTTTTTTCCTTTTTTGGCTTGGACGGATGGACTGCACTATTTTCCAGAAATGGAGGTCTGGCCACACATACACTGGCCCAACACATGGACAATGTCTTGTGACCGAGTGTTATTTCCTTTGAGTACAATGCAAGCCCAGTGAAACTGCCTTCTGAGGCCACATGCCAGCATCTACCTTTCATCACCACAGAAATGGTGACAAAAACTCTAAGTGGGAAATGTGTAAGCGGAGCGGTGACAAGTCCCCAATCCAGTGGAAGATGCTTATAGCCAACTCGGTGATAGAACTGAAGCTTCCCAGACTCCACCCCTTGAGTGCATGCTGATGGGATAAAGAGGGGGAGCTGAGGGTTTTGGCAGGTAAAAAGCTTTTGGAAACTTGGAAGCTGATCTACTAGCACCTTATCAGTTAAATCACTGGTGAGGAGGGGTGTTTTTCTATAGAGAAACCATCAGTGTATCACATGCAGCTTAGAGTTGGACTCAGTTTCTGCCCTGTGGATGTGATCTGGGCTGGGACAGATGGCACCTGTCTATGTGCCAACCTATGAACCCCCCATCTCTCTCTCAGTTCTCCCTCTCTCTCTCAGTTCTCTTTCTCTCTCTGTTCTCCCTATTATTGTAAATAAATCTTATGATTGTTGCTGCTCACAGTGCTTTTGCTTTCGGAGTGTGTCCTGCATTCTTAAGTCATAGGTTGGCCATTAGGTCTCTAAATTTTGTCTTCTTTTAAGAGGTTGGTTAATTTCAAGGTAATTTTTTTTTTTAGATTTATTTATTTATACCTGTACAGGCCAGAGTTACAGGGGTGGTGAGAGTCTTCACCAGAGACAGAGCGGGGAGCAGAACAGGCAGATCATGAAGTCCACTGCTGAGGGGAGCAGCGGGCGGGTCAGGAGAGGTCTGCCGCGCCCTGTGGGTCACCTCCAGGGCAGGTGGGGATCGAACTCATGCGGAAGCGGCTTTAGCTTCTCAGTGCTGTGCTTTAACCCGCTGCACCACCAGGGAGGGCCTCAAGGTAATCTTTTTATACAAGTAATCAAATGTTAGTCAAGGACATACAGTAATGCACCATTTAACATGGGTTTATGTTCTAAGAAGGCATCCACTAGGATATTTTGTCATAGAGCAAAACAATCCAGGTCATAAAAAATTTCCTTGAGTGTGATACAGGCAAAATGTTAGTACCATTGTTTTCAGTGAGGCACATACTTTAACTTCCATCATGTCTTTTGTTCTACAAGGCTATGTCTATGATGGATGACGTGTACTGGTGGCCAGTAACCATCACGGATTTCACACTTTCGTAGTTCTTAATCACATTTAATTTTGTTTCTCGATCATTCTATGTTGGCTCTTACTGGTAATAATGCCAGTGGATTTTGTATGCTAAGGATCCATGGTAGATAAAAGAACATAGGACCATTTTCTCTGTACTTGATTTAATCTTAGCAAGAGATTCAGTAAACACAATATATGAGAGTTTTGCCAGAGTTAATAAACACAAAGATGATTATGATGTCACTAAGCAATATGAGTTTTTGGACCACTGTTGTATATATAGGGTCAGATCATTGGCCAAAGTCTCATTATAGAGCAAATCACTGAGGAAGAAATCATGTTGATGGTAGATAAACATCTTCATCTTTTTCATTTCAAATATAAGTATTGCAGGATTAACTTTTTCTTTTACCCATTGCTTTGTCAAAAGCTCTGGATTCAAAAAAGGAATTCCAAGTAAAATAACCGAGAAATTATACATTTGAATGGGGATGAAAATAAGAACTCTATCAAATATATATATATTTTATTATTCTTTAATAATTTTCTGGATAAATAATAATCATGTTGTTAAAGAGACTATTTTCCCATGAATCACTGTTTAGAACAAACATGGCTTATTAAAACCTTGGGATTTGACAATATAGAAAAGAGCTTTACTTTTCTGCTTCACTTTTATTACTTTGGTCACTGTCCTACTGACTGCATCTTCATAATCAACCATGTTTGAGACTTTTACATGATTCAGTTGACCTGTTGTGTAAGAAAGAAACAAAGTGATTTCATTAAACTCTTAAAAATAATGTTTATTGCTGACACAACTATGGCATGCAATTCAAGAATAAGTAAACTCTAAAAATCTGAAGTGGAATAAAGTGTGGATTCAGATTTATGTTTATATTGCATAAGTAGGTATTTAATTTATAAATAAAACAAATATTCCTACCCTCTCACTATAGCATTAATAACCTTTTTCAAAAAGAAAATCTTTAGGATTTAATACTGGCATTTGAAAACTGGAAAATAAAATCAGTTCATTTTGTAGCTCTCTGGAATGCTCCCTGAGTACCTTCTACATTTCTAGTTTCATCAAATAACTCTAAACACTGTACTTAAGTAAGACCCATTTGTGCAGTTAACATGTCAGCTAGGAAGAATTTTTTAAACTGAGGCATTAAAATAAATTTTATTATAACTTTTATTATGAATTTTAATCAACAAGTGTGATCAGTGTCTTCCTAGCTGATCTGGAGTCTTACTTTTTGGAAGTGAAAGAAATTTTAGTCATTGAACTTTAATAAAATTTAGAATGACTGAACCACTATATAGTGTGGTGTGAAAGGAGTGTCCCAATTTTAAAGTGCTTTTTTTTTTTCAGTAATACAGAAATTGCAAGTTAAATTTAATTGCCAGTTGACAAATATGTTCTACTAGTAAATTAAATATAATGATGGAAACATGGTTTTGACCCTAGTTTTGGTTACAGAGAAATCATGTAGTTGCTACTTCAGAATCTTCACATCACCTGCTAATGAGATTGGAAATTTGTTCTAGAGACTCCATGGTCCTTGCAGGGAGACATGTCCCGTGTTATGGATGTAAGTGATCCAGTCCCAAGGTCTTCTCAAGTAATGTGTGGGTCTCAGTGACGTGGAGCGCATCAGAAGGTAGGTACCACCGAGGGTTATCAATGTCCCAAAGAAAAAAAGCCCTTTATTTATTACCTGGAAAGACAACAAGAATTCTCCTTTCATTTTCCAAGAGATGAAAGTCTTGAAATAGACTTCATATTTGAATGAAGCTGTCTACAATTTAATTACAGTTACCAATTTAATTACATAACTACTAGGAAAAGACTTCAATGAATTGCAAGGTCAAGAATCCAGAGCTTCCTTTTTCTAGCTTTTCCCAGAAACACCTTATCCTGTGTTCTGATTAAGGAATTCTTAGTCATCTTTTGTATGGCCAAGAGGGATAAAAGGATTTTATAAAAACAAGGTCATAGCTACAAACTCCATCTTATATCTCTGTGCAGAAGCTTCAATGATGCAGTCACAGTTTATACCTGGCACAAAATCTCTAAGAAAAGAGCGATAGGTCTAATGACCTCTGTGACTCAGAGATTATACACCCAAAGACATTAAACAGAATATCTTTGCCACCTCTAGTAGACCAGCAGCACCTGTTTATTCTAGTCCTGGTCAGTCTAATTCTTTATCCTCCTGACCACTTTCTCTCATTGCACTTAGTGTCCTGCATTCTAACTGCCTGTCACCATCTCTTCTCACCCCATTGGTTCCTCTAGGGTAAGGACCTCAGTTTATTCATCTTTGTATGAACAGATCTTGATCCTTCCAATTTATTCTCCACATAGAAAGGTAATCTTTTTAAAACCTGCTTCTGGGTCTGAGCCCCCTTCAGTCTTCCTGTTTCCTCCAAGATAATATTGAGGATGATTGACATTCTGCTTACTGTTACATTTCTGCCTCTGGCTATTCCCACAGATGTGTTCTAGCTTCCAACTCCACTGAATATTAGCTATTCTCACACTGGATGTGTGAGAGGTGTTTCTAGTGTCCACCTGTCCAAGTCCATCCATGTTCTCTGCCAGGAGCCTCTCCTCTGCCGCTCCATTTCCATTGCCCACCCTTACCCCACCCCCCACTGCAATCTGATGGACATGAAGGGCAGGGGCAGCTTCTTGTTCATGACCGTGCTCCCTTCAGTGGCTGCACACTAAATAGAATTAGTTGTTGAATAAATGAAGTTGTAAAATTTCCAAAACAGACATCAGGAACCTGAATGTCCACTTACTGGTATCTCTGGTTAACCATTCAAAACGAATGTGGCATAGACTTTGTCTTATAAGAGATTCAGTTCTGTCCAGTTTTAAAAATTAAACCAATAAAAGTATTCCATGAAACAAGTCAATTGCAAAATAAAATGAAAAAGTCACATCGCTAAAATAAACTAATATTAGCATTAGTTTAAAAGAAATTCTTCCTTTCAAAAGCTCTTTGGCTTGCCATTCTAATTTTGCGCCTCAGGCCTCTGCCTGTGCACACCTTAGGCATGATCATTTGGATATTTTAATTTATAGAGCATATATTGGGTGTTTACAATATCATTTCTGTGTTTGCCTGAAGTAAATATAAACATCACGCATTATCTTTAACATATCAGCATTTTTTAAGCGTAAACTGTTCCAACCTTCTTTTGCCAGTGCCAGCGTATCACTGCTTCATGGTATCTTATTCTCGAAAAGGTCACCTATAAGGAAGTTTAGAAAGTATTGTTATCTGGTCTGTAATGACAAGAAATAGCAAAATGAGGAAAAGTTTTAAATCTTAATCTTACCATGGTATAAAGAGGAATAAAGGTAGATGGCATAATAGCATAGAGAAATCTATCTATGTTCTTTTGGAAGATGAACCATCTTGAGTTGACATGCGCTCTCATCTGCAAAAAGGCAAAGCCTTAAAGAATGTCTTGAACAAAGTACCTTTATTTCTTCACCATAAAATTACTGCTCTTCACCTTCATTCATCACAACCTCAGATTAAATTTATTCATTAAATTCTTGTTTCCATAACAGCTAGTCCCAAACGTTTTCAGTCCTGTAGGGTATTACTTGAAAATGTAGTGCAATAACACAGATTGAGTTTATGAACTCTATTTTGCTCAGGTAATATGGGAGTTCTATTTCAGCAAAGGATTTGTTCAATTATAACTAAAGGTAATTTGAGAATTCAAAGATGTGACTAATGTCTGCTGTTCCTTGGTGGGTTTAAAACATTGTTTATAGTATACTTTAAATAAATGCCATATGCTTCAAGGTATTCCAGCTTGACCTATGCCAAATTCAGGACAAAGTTTGTGTGGTTGCTTCCATGTTTTAAAATAATCTGATTGTATAGCTAAGGCTATCAAGAGTTGAAGAGGAGAGTGGTGGGCAAAGAGAGGAGGCAACCCAATGGCCAGTGGTAGAGGATGGTGGTGCCATGGTGGTGGGTGTGGTGTGATCTACATCTGAAGAGTTATGAACTTATACCAGTGAATCATACAGAGTGTGGTAAACCAACATTACCTTACCAGGAAACACAAATAAATAAAAACTCAGCAGCAAAGAGAGAAAATAATGCAGCCAAGATACATGGATGTTGAAATGAAGACTCAATATTTTATAGAACTTTCCTCACTACATATGAAGCAATTCTGCTTAAATGGAAAGTCACTTTGTGATTTTCTTTCTTCAGGAGAGACTGAAAACAACTTAAATCTATTTGAATTCTTCTTGCAAATGTTTTAATATGATTAGTTAAAAACTATACAAGAAATTATCATGAGTTTTTTATGTGACTGATTCAGGCCCAATTCTGTTTTTCTCCAGAGCACCAATGATTTGATCATGAATTTCTGTATAGCTTACTCCAATACACAAGGCCCAAAGGATTTTCAAAGTTACTGAGTTTGCTGTTTAAGATGTTGAGAGTGAAGAAGTCCTTTAACACTTCTGATATTATTCAAGTATGTTAGCACTCTCAATTGAAATAGCATGTTGCTAACTCTAACTAGCTAAGACGGGTATAAATTATCAGAGATTTACACTAGATATTTTTTATCTTTGTTATCTTCTAAGTGCCTCTGAAATGTACGAAGAGATGATGCACAAGACTCATTGTTACAACACAGTTATGATCCAATCAAGTATAAAAAATGTGTAAGGGAGAGTAGAGCAAAGAAAAACTAAAGAAAAATAGTATCTGTTAACAATCGCATGGAATGAAGTCAAATCTCCTCACTCACCTCAATGTAATTGTACATGGATAAATCTGATATCGCGTGGTCATCTGGAATCCTAAATCTTGAAAACTCAGGAAGACAAAGACCTGGAAATCAGGTTAAACAATTCATCTTTTCCAAACAGTTTAAAAATTGTGCTGGACTTTACGTAGGTCAGATTAAGCAGTATATTCCTACAAATGGTCCTCTAGTCACCTAAATATCTGGCAAAACCAGTGAAAATAGAGCCTATCCCTCCTCCTGTGACAATGACAGTTTTTTTTTTTCCTTTCCATTCTACTGTCTGGTTTCTCATAAATTCAAAGGAACATAACAGTATAGTTTTTGTTGTATTGATTTTACAACCTTGAAAGAGTTTTTAATCTGAAAAAAGTAAATCTTTGTTAACAAGTTTTTCTTTCTCCACAAATAATTCTAAGCTACAGGATCTTAGTCAGAAAGGAAAATAGCCCTTCCACTAATGTGAAGTGGTTAAGCTCAAACTTGCTGATTTCTAACTTTCTAAAAGTATAAATTTAAGAGTTGTATATTTTTAGACACAATATTTCAGAGATTATTAATATAATATTTCAGAGATTATAAATATAATAAATATAATAAATATAATATTTCAGAGATTATGTGAAATTATGATTCACTTATATGTGCTTATTAAAGGGGAAAATGAGCCAATTATGTGCTTTATCTTCATGCTACAAGACAAGGAAGAATTACAATGAAAATAAGGGGAAAGGCAGAGATTTGCAAGGAAGCCTTAATTGTTTAATAATAGATATGTTTTTCCTCTCTGGGTGCTCCTTGTCTGACATGGATAACCATAGTGGCACTGAACTCTTGAGAGAAAAGTGTACAGATACAAAGAAATATTCACCATGAGTGTGTGATATCTCAGGAAAAGAAATCAGTCTACAATTACTAAGTAGGGCTAATCTCTATCCAGTTGAGAAATGTTACTTACTAAGGTCATTATTGAATTTATCCATTAGCTCATCAAACACCAAGCAGTCTTCAAAACCCTGAAACATAGGGCAATGAAATGAAATGAAATGAAATGAAAAAATAAACCAGAAATAATAAAAGATTCTTAACAATTTTGCAAAGACTTTCCATTGGTGAGTAATGTTCATAAGCTGTTTATGCTCAGCTAGCACAGAGTTGAGTGGCACATTTGGCATTGACTTATAAGAGGTTACCAACTGCAGGACACTGTCTTCTCCCAGTTCATATGCACATGTATGCACAACATTTAACTATGTAAGTGATGGCTTGTAATTTGACCAAAATTTTAAATTACAGTTAAAATTTTGATGAATTCCAATGCTTCTTCAAGAAACAAGAATAATTATATCTCTTATAAATTTTACAATTACATAAAAACTACCCAGTTCTTTATGATCCACATTTAGAGTAATTTAATGACAGGATAGAATTCTCATATTAATTTAGCTTCTAAAAGTAAAGATTAAAGAAAATTTCTAATATCCAGAAGCCCGTAAAAAGTCATTAAGATACTGTGCTATATGCAGTGGGAAAGGGAATATAAAATCTGTTTTCTACTTTCTAGAAATTCAAACTAGAGTTTTAGAGGCAATAAAATATAAATGTATGTAAAAGTTAAAAGACAAAATCTTCATTGTCTCAGTAACAAAGATTACATATAAAACAAGTTTACTTATCATTTATATATACTATTAATGCTGTAGGAATTTAGACATGAGATACCATTAGGCTGAGACAACACTTTCAGTCTTTAATTCTTTCCTACTCCAAGAATCTCTTGGTGTAGGTATTACTAAAAAATCCAATTTACAGGTAAGGAAATAAAGATAAATTTACTTCTGCAAACACATATTTCAGTAAATTCTGAGCCAAGATTTGATCTATGTTTCTAACAACAGAATGCCATCTCAGGTTTTTGGGCACTTTTTTATATTATTGAATCAAGCTCCCCAAGATGATTATAGCTAGTGATCGAGCTGATTAAACAGCTGATAAGATTGTTGAATTAGGGATTTCACAGAGATTTTGTGAGCATGTTCAGTTATGTCTTTTTATTTAAAATTGTATCGTTAACTCTGATGTTAAATATTTCGGAAGCAAACCCAGGGAAAATGAACTGACCGCATTCATCCCTTGCCCAAAAAAGGGCACTATGGCGTGGGCTGCATCTCCCATCAGCACACAGTGTGACTTGAAATGAAACGACGAGCACTTTACAGAGATCATGGGCTGGGCCGGTAACAGGAAGAAATCCTTCTTCAGGGCTTCCCTTCAGAGGAAGATAATGCAAAGATGTTAAACTGAAATTAAATATCACATAATTCTTTTGGGTTTATTGACTTTAGTATCAGATATCATAGGAAAATACACAGACATACCAGGAAGAAAAATGAGCTTCTTCCATCCCCCAGATTCATTGTTTTAAACACCTCTGTGTGAACAATGATAAATCATATCCCAAAAGAACAAGTTTGCCTGCATTTGCTATCTTGAAGTATATGTCTGTGCTCTATGTCCTGAAAATTTCATCATCTATGCATAGATCATGCAGTATCAAATCTGTTGGTATGTTTTGGTTTCCATGGAATAATTAAGATGCTGCTATGCAATTGATTAAACTGAAACAAATCAAAATTAATATGAATTTATTTATGTTGTTTGGAAGTGGATGATTGTAATCATAGTAGCTTTCAAGCATGTTTTTTATTTTATTTATTACAAAGTTTACTTTTACATCATTTTGCACATTTTTCTTTTTCCATCTCGATTGTAATCCCTGCGGGTTTCCCATCACCAAATCACCCCTGTGCCACCACCATAGTCCCGTGCATTTCCCTCCCTTCCCCCCACCCCCCGTTTTTGATCCCATTCCCCACTCCACCCCCACAGAATGTCTCTGGTATATGGTTGTTCATTATTTTTGTTATTTTCTCTCCTGGTCCATTATACTCCTGCTATGAGTGAAACCATCCGGTATTTTTCTTTCTCTTTCTGGCTTAAGCTTTCAAGCATTTTACGGAAGTTTGCAGAAGCTATAAGTAGGGAAATAATATATACCCAAGGATCTTAAATATGACTAAAGAGCCAAAAGCAGCCACAGAACAAGTTTTAACAGTACACAAGAGCTAACTGTGGGTGTGCAGATTTTTTCCTTCAAGATTCCCGTCAAGGAGAGATTAGAGCAGGTAACGGGATTAAGCTACAGGAAAGGACAAGACACAATGTTTGACAGACCTGCTTGTAACTGGCAGGGAGCTGGCCCTTAAACGGGCTTCAGCCACTTCATTTCCATAACAGCCCTACAAGGCTGTCATCCTCTTGCTTGTTCTAAAGATGAAAAATCTGACATCCAAGGAAGTGAGGAACAGAAACAGTATGAAAATCTGGCTTCCATGTTGGAGGCCGAAACTAAGTTGGGCTCAGGAGAAGGGAGGACCCCGGAAGCAGAGGCAGGAAGAATGAGACTAAGTGAAAGGCCCATTCACAGGGTGAGGATAAGACCCAGACAGACTCAGGTCTTGATCTAAGGCATCTAATTAAGTGTCAGGTCAGAAGAACATTACATGTGTCAGGCCCCACACTGAATAATTTATAAGCGCAATCTTAACTTTTCACAACCATTTGAGGCAGGTTTTATTAAAAAAAATTTTATTAAAGTAACATTGCACTGTAGCATTCTATAACTTTCAGGTTGCATCATTATATACTACATAGTATATAGTCATATACTATGTAGTATATATGTCTGTACATACTACATTGTGTGATGTTTTAAGGAAATATTTCCTCTTATATTTTTGTGCTTTGCTAAAGCCCTCTGAGAAAAATGTTATCTTTTGATGAAACTTTTCATTTATTCATTTTATTATTTATTGCCATTTTACTATGAGGAGCCGGAAACATAGCTCACCAAGCTAGCGTGTGCAGACCTGAGACTTGAGGCTGTGCGCTGTCTTCTGTGCCACAGATTTATATATCCACCAGCAGACGCCAGCATAGCCAGCTCTGTGCCACTCAAACCCGAGGGGCCTACGGGCACTTACAGACATAGGGACTTGGGTGACTCCCAGGGAAACCGGCTGTGGCGTTTTCATAGCTCCTGCTCCCAACACCACACCCACTTACACTTTGCTTTCAATACAGCCTTCTTGTCTAGGTCGCTGAATGACATTTAACCAAAACTGAAATGGGGCATATGACCTTTACTTAAATTTTGAATAACTGAAAAAAAAAATCAATGGAACACAAGATATATTACACATCTTAAAACTTACGCTCCCATTAGAGGAATGGCATCTGGAAAGTACTTCTGGAAGAAATCCAGCACATCACTACCAGTGTGAAGTTTCTCGAATTCTTCAAAGGGCATGAACAAAGTACAGGTGAAAGATTTGTTCTATAAGAAGAAAAGAAAAGCCATGAAAGAGAACAGGGAACAGGGCGTCGGCAGCACTGAAGATGGAACCCTAACTCACTGTCTTCTTGCTGTAGCAAGGGGGCATCTAGAAAGAATGTTCACGAAAACAGGAGGCCAGCCTTGCTTTCTTCTCTTGCTCCTGCAGAAAACCTCTACCACATCCCAGCATTATTTCCTGGCATCCTTGATTGTAGAGAATGTCCACAACATACACTGCAGCATTTTCAGCACCTCTTAGATTACCACTAAACTGGTTGGGTTTCATTTGATCTCTTTTTCTCTCTACTGTTGTGTAGCATTACTAAATTTAAAATCTAAGGCATCAGTCCTCGCCCAGCAAGCAAGTTTGAATGAAGCTTGAATGAATAAAGAGAGTGGATGGGACTGCATGGAATTGGTCGTTCAGTTGATGATCTGAAGAGATGCTGATCCATGATGCTAATTCAGGTCTTCAGGACACAGCCCAGACTACTGGTGCTAAGCAGTCCCCCTGGACAGCACACCTCTCCTCTGCTGCCCACTGCTCCTTTTAATAGTGTCTTTCAATGAGCCTGTGTCTTCTGTTCTCCACTGTCTCTGGCAAGCTCTTTCACTCGGGTGCCTCTGGCCTACACCCTAAGTCTTCCTTGCAACATCTATTACTCCTTTTAAGGTAATCTCACGGGACGTTGGACCCTAAAACTATCAAGAAAAAGACTAATGAGAAAAATAGTTACACCTATATAGCAAACTAGTTTCTAGTGACCACCCTTGCCCTTTCTGTATAATGTATATTCCAGCATCCTAGAGACCTTAAAGACAAGTTTTATGTAGAGAATATTTCTTACTAGACTGCCTGGGGGCAGACAGCAGACACCACCAAAATTAAACTCTTTTTAGAGACCATTTCTTACTAGACTGTCTTGGGGAAGACAGTAGACACCACCAAAATTAAACTCTTTTTAGTTATTCTTGCATGTTAAACGTCCTCCAGGTTTTTCCTCGGTCATCACAAAGTGTCAAAGTTATAATCGTGAAATAGAATAAGCAGTGACATTAGGTTTATACATAGCAAGTAGAAAAGTAATTAGGCAAGTTACTAAGTACTAAAGTAAAAAATTACAGAGTACAAAGATTAGTAATAAAAACTAACTGGTTTTTACTACTAACTAAACATGAAATTCTATATTACCTTGTTAGGAAGTGCAATCATCATAAAAGTATTTCTAGGCCAAATATGCAGGTAATTAGGTTCCATGGCATACTGAGGAAATAAGAAGGGATATAAATGTTTGATTAGTGTATTAGTGAAGCATATCTATAGAGCTGACTCTGCATATGTTACCATTGTCTCTATAATAATTTAAATAACATCAAGTGCATAGTTAGTGATAAGTCATATCTATTGCTGTATAAGACAAAAGATAAAGTCTTATAAATACTTTGTGTTCTTACACAAAGTTTATAAACTCAAGCTTAGGTCAATTTTACATATACTCTTCCTCCTTTTCTATTTATGTCCATGTACACACAAAAACATATGTGTGTGGATAAATATGACACATAAATTATATATTTGTGCTTGTATGTAGGTGATAAATTTATACTTCATTTTTCACCTTACTTTGGACAGGAAGATCCCACATTTACTGTTCATGGACAAAACAAAATTTTATAAGCAAGACGCATTACTTATTTCCTACAACATAAATAGTAAATAAGTATAAAATAACTAGCTATACCAAATCTACACTAACGTTCATGATTTCACTAAAGTCTGGAAAAAACTTCTCAACAGGATCTTGTTATTTTATTACCCAGTATTATCAACTCCTGGGCCATGGGAAGAAGACTTACCTGAAAACATAAAATCAACATTAAAATATTAGTAAATAAATTTGCAAACAGGAGAAAGAAATAGACAATGACTTACATGTTAAAATACAGATTTGATTGGCTGATACAATTTGGCATATATCTGGTATATAAATATCACCATTCCAATCTTACTAGCTATTTTATAGATATTTCAATTTCAGATAGATTCAATTGACAACTTCAAAATGGATGCTTCCTATGCAAATCATGTAGCTTTGTTTATCCTGACAAGTTCTTTCTTGCTTCTGTGGGAATTTTACTTTTCCTTCAGTTACTACAATTATTTGCTTATGACAATATAAATTATGCCTGCAATGCATTTATTTCAGACCACATGTGGTATAACATGGAAATGGGAAATGAGAAAATGCAACAAATCTTTCCAAACACTTGCTATTTGCTTTATTTAAGATCTACTATTTGATTTACCATCAACATAAGAACTTTGGATTGTCAGTATATGAACTGATTCCCAAACAATTCCCATTGTTTTCTTCTAAGAGGAATTAAAAAATGACATTATTATGTGAGCAAAGCCCCAATGTACTTCAGTAGGGTCATTGTAATTCCTCTCATTTCCTTCCCACTCAAGAAAACATATGGAAAGGTAAAGAAATAAGAGCAATATTATTAAGGGAGTGCCTGTACTCATATTATTTATTACAGAGCATGTGTGCCAGACCTCAAAACTGAGACTTGCTATTGAAAATGTGTGCAGTTGACTATGCTTCTTCTGTAGAATTATGGAAAGCAGATAAGAAAAGGAAAAGGGAAGCCTTACATCGCCACCCTTGGGGGGAATATTCAACTCCATATATCCATGAGGGATGAACTGCTGACTGTAATCAAAGCGAGGCTTCTTCATCAGGTGAGTTCTGACTGTTGAATAGGCTCCGTCACATCCTACAATGAGGTCATAGGCAATATCTTTGGGAGCTTTGTCATATCTGAAAAATAAAGTGAACCATCTAAAAAAGAAAGTTTTTTTTTCTTTTTTTTATTACAAAGTTTATTTTTTAAAAAAGAAAGTTTAATGGTGAAAATGGTGAGGTGTCTACTTGTGTAGAACACGAAATGGCAAACGGGGCCTCTACTCGCTTTTATAAATCTGATTTGGAACTTTGAATCTGTTGCTATAAAACAAAGATGATAACACCTGTTCCCGTCACAGGTTTGTTTATGAGAATGAGAAAAACAAAAACCAACTTGACTAACGAAGACACACTAATCCATGGAATTTTTTTTTTTTTTTAAAGATTTATTTATTTATTCGTACAGAACTGGGGTACAGGCCAGAGATGCGAAGGGTGAGAGGATTCACCAGAGACAGAGCGGGAAGCAGAACAGGCAGATCGACAAAGTCCACTGCTGAGGGGAGCAGCGGGCGGGTCAGGAGAGGTCTGCCTCGCCATGTGGTCGCCTCCGGGGCAGGCGGGAATCGAACTCATGCGGAAGTGGCTCCAGTTTCTTAGTGCAGTGCTTTAACCCGCTGCGCCACCAGGGAGGGCCAATCCATGGAATTTTTACTGAAAGTTAAATTTCTTGCACAAAGGAAGAAAATCCCGAAAAGACGGCAGAGGTTTCCAAATAGAGGGAATGTATGAACAACTGAGAATTTTGAGGAACACTATGTTTGGCTTGAGTGGAAGATATCAGAAGATAGCAAGGAATGACAGTAGGAAAGAGAAGATAATTTTGAATATTAAAACAAAATATTGAAATCTTCCCCATTGAAAGGATGATACGTGATGATTCAGGCAATCTATCTTTGCTGTGACCCTTCTAACTGGAGACAGACTGCAAAAACAAGGGGAAAGGAAGGAGGTGAGTGCAGACGCCAGTGCCGGAGAAGAGGTCAGCCACTGTGGTGGTCAGAAAGAGGGAAGACCCGCGGGCTCTGAGAGTGGAAGTGGGGGACAGGAAGACTGGGGTCTGCTTTATAGAGCTGATGGCGTAAGCGAGGGAGAAGAGTCATCCAGAAGGATTTCCAGTTACTGGGGAAGTCAGGAGTGAGACGCTGGGTGATCTACAAAGAGGTGATCCAGTTTTAATGTGTTTGAGATTTGCAAGAGGCACCTGTAACGCGTTTCATGATGCGCTGACATTGATTAGGATTCCAGTAGCAATGAGAGAGGACGAAGAGGACCCAGCTAAAGAGGCTCATTTGAGAGTTGTGAATTTGCAAGTGGTGGTTGAATGTACTGGCAATCCATGCCATATCCCAAGAGTGGGATATAAGCCTTGGAACTTGAGAGGAAAAACAATCAAAGGGAGCCAGACAGAGATGAGAAGAGAAGCGGGGCTGGGAGGGTCACACATTTCAAGGGAGGAGCATTGAGCAGCTGTAGACACCGGGCCCAATACAGGGGAGGCAAATTGGCATGAGAATCAAGAAGCATCAGCTGGCTCTGGTATCAGGACACAGCTAAGGCCTGATTTAATTTTCAATCTAAAATTCTTTGACTCCGGAAACTAGTTGAAATACCATTTTAGTAATCTTTTAACTCAAAGAGCCAAAGAACAAAGTTTATAGATACAGCCCTCCACTCTAAACCTTCACCTCTGATATCAAAATGGGTGATTGATTACCCAAGCACGGTGATCATTCCTTCCTCAGCATTACATTTCAACAGCCTGTGGCCAAAGTGCAGCTTCACATTGGGATATTTCTCAACAGCTGGGGGGAAAAGAAGGAAAACAAATATAACTGAAATTCTAATTCTTATTTCCTTAAACTGAAATAGTCTACATTTTCTGACACTATGTAGAAACATTTATTCTTAGCAATGTAAATATAAAATACTTAAAATGATAATATGCAACTACTTGACAAATGTTTCAGGATGATTTGGCAGTAAAGTATGAATAAAAATATAAAATTTAAAACTGCACATATCACTGATAAGGGTAGCCACATACTAGTGTGTTCTGAAAGATGGGCAGTGCAGACTTACAGAACGAAGACCCTGAGGAGGATTGTAAGAAAAAACAACTTTTAAAACACCTTTGATCGGCCCTCCCTGGTGGCACAGCGGGTCACAGCACAGCACTGAGAAGCTAAAGCCGCTTCCGCATGAGTTCGATCCCGGCCTGCCCCAGAGGTGACCACAGGGCGCGGCAGACCTCTCCTGACCCGCCCACTGCTCCCCTCAGCAGTGGACTTCCTCGATCTGCCTGTTCTGCTCCCCACTCTGTCTCTGGTGAAGCCTCTCACCGCCCCGAGCCTCTGGCTGTACCCCAGTTCTGTATGCATAAATAAAGAAATCTTAAAAAATAAAAACAAAACACCTTTGATCATGACATTTCAAACTTCTTGGCCACATAACCCTTTTAGTGTTTGTTTTGCTTAACAATGATTAACCTTCTGTGGGGTGGTGACCCATGAAACAATCCCACATGAAATGCTGATGCAGTAAATTGATTTAGTTACAAATTTTGCAAGTTCAGAGAAACTTCAGTCAGGAGTAAAGAGCATTTACAATGGATTGAGTATGGGAACAGGCTGGTCATTCCTCTCAGGCTGTGGGAAGAACTAAGCGTTTTGCACGCCAAAGTTTAGGAAGATTTCAAGAGATTCTATATTCCTATTTTAACATGTTTGTGGCATTTATTAAATTGCTGTCTGAGCAGTACATTCCTAACACAAAATCAGGGGAACTTGTGTTATATACACCAAGATCGGCTCTTCCCCATGTTTTTACTCCTGAGTATTAGCAGATATTCAGAGACAATATTTGAGATAGTGACTATAGTAGTTAAAAGCATGGAATTTGGAATAAACTAACTAAAGATCAATTGTATATTATACCACTTACTAACACTGAATTTTACACCATGTTGGTCTCAAAATCTCATTTAATCTCTGGAAAGGATATGAAAGTCATTCTCAGCTTAAGTGATGCAAAGAAAGCATTTAAAGTAGTGCCTGGTGGGTCAAGAAATGTTTGCTATTATTTTTATTTTAATAAATTCAGAAGGTGCTAATGAAATTGTTTTAGGCCTGCTACACTACTTAAAAAAAAAAACTGCTTTATGGTGTATTTATATTAAAATCATACCAGTGATCCACTTATCCTAAAGACAGCCTTATAAATTTAGGAGCAGGAATAATTAACTACAGTGAACTTACTCTTCACTAATCCTTCAAGACATACTACAAACATGTTCTAGATAAGGGACGATGGAGGAACAGATAAATCATGTGGACAACTGTTTCCCTAAGATCAGAGGCCACTGGACTATGTCAAGAAGGATTAGTTGGCAAGATAGTAGAAATATTTACATGGCATGATTTTCAAAGTGTGAAATCCTTTAGCACAAATATATAGAAAACTGCTACAGTCAAAAGTTACGTGGGATATGATTGGATTGATTATCTAAGCTAAAGTTATCATTTGTAGTCTGGTGACTTTTGCGTTAATGTGATTGTCTTTTTGGTACTCAAGTAAGACACTTCAGGGTTATAGTTCAATATCCTAAGCATTTGTTTATGTGGAAATATCATGAACCCCTTCCAGCTCCTCCTCCCACTTTTGAACACGGTAATTATCATGCTGCTCTAAAGATTGCAGCTCTCTCTCAGCCTAATTCCATTGCTTTTTATCTTTTGGAGATGGCCATCTAATCGTGTCACTCTGCAAAGCATTCAAGTTCATCTGTAGTTCCATTCAACTGTGCGCTCAGGGTATGAATACGCACCCAACCCAGTCCTGCCCACAGCAGGAATCCAACCCATGTCAAATAAATGACTTTTCCTTGGCCATTGATAAGATGCAAAAGAGATGCCACAGAATGTATCACTTTTCAAGGCTGTTGTAGGTAGTCTTGGTCTTAGTGCCCATAAAAAAGAACGAAGAAGAAATCCCAGTCTATCATGCAGTAAGATTAGCATCATGTGCTTTTTTAAAAAAATTCAGAATGACAAGGGGTGAATAAAGTATTGAACTTACCAGTTAATAGATCCTTATTTAGGTTTTCTCTGCTTATAGAAAGAATATACTGCAAGAAAAATAAAATAGGTACTTCTTGGTTCTGAGAGTACTAACAACTTTATATTATTCATTCAGCAACAGAAAATACTTATTCTTTAGCAAGCTTACTTTTATAAACATTTAGCTAAATAGACTTTTTCTAAAATAAATACCCAAGTACATACAATAGAAAGTTCAAATTCAAAGTTAGGATTTTTCAAAGTTTGATACCATAAAAACCAAACCTTATCCTGTAGGAAAAATATGATTTTCACTAAGATTGATTTGTCTGAACAACTAATCATGAACCTGTTTTAGAGATGTAAACTGAACAGTTCTGCAAACTTCTGAAAGGCTAAAAACTGAAATCAATATACTATTTCCCCAAGAGGGTACTGTGGAGCTTTCATCCCAGCGTGAAGGAGGAATCGTGTGTTTGTGCTTTCACGTGTGTGCACTGGTGTTGGTTATGACAGAGAGGGGCGTGGGTGGCCCGAGAAGGGCCGGCCCCCCATGAAATGTGTTGCTTGTTTCTGGCAATATCCAGCAGACAATATTCAGCACGGCTGACTAATCCACAGGAACAATGCGCAGTGCACAATACTTTTTGGTATCTGTGAAAATGTTTTAATTTATATCATTGTAAGAAGAAAAATAATACATACAATGGATATGTAAAGATGAGCCTGGGTTACATTATCTTTACAACAATATACTCATAAAATCTAACTTTTGATATTTATTATTATTTTATAGAAAAAGAATGCAGAAAGGTAAGAGTATCTACTTAGGGTCCATGAAGGTTATAATGTTGTCTTGAATTCAGGGTGAAGCTACTGCTTTAAACATTTAGAGTATATTAGTTCCCAAATTATGCCATATCACAACACTTAAAAAATATGTTAATTTATAAATTTTCATCTTATCCATATGTAGTCATTTAAAATTATTGGTGAAATCTATATTTGATACAGAAATAATGTGGTTACCCCACAGAGGCAATGACTGAGAAGGAGTTTTCTGTGCCTTTGATATAAATTAAAATGAACATGACCTCTTAATTCTGTCTCATAGTTCTGTGTCACTAAATTACAGCGTCTCAGTGGAAACCACACTTGTGGTATTCGAAGTATATTCGGAAACACTCAAATTGCAAAGATTCATTTAGGTGGGAAAATGTGTTTTACATGTCAGTTGTTAGACTGGGTTGACTTGTCAACCTATAATATAACCGTAGTATTGTATCTAAACAAAAGTTAACGCCTGCCCATCAAACCTCAATTTTCTAATATCAAATCTAATGGCTAGACTTTGGAAGACTAACTATGAATAGAAATAACAAGTCAGTAATAGTTCAGGTTCCACAGTGGAGAGAGTTCCACAATTTGGTCATTATGTTGGCCAAAATAGGTAGAATTTGTGGAACATATGGTAATTCCAGTTTTAATTTTTTTGAGGAGCCACCGCACTGTTTTCTAACTATTGAGCAATTTGATGTACCCACCAATAATGCCCAGTACTTTTTGATTTTTCTGCATATTCTCCAACATTTGCTTTTCTTTTTATTTTATAATAGTAACTATACTAATAGGTGTGAGGTGCCTCAACTACTTTTAGCATCCAGAATTGACAAAGACCTTGTTCCTATGAGTTGATGAGCTTTATCACTTGATAATTAAAATATGATCCTGGAGCAGCAACATGAATACTACTGAGTGTGTCTGGAATGCAGAACCTCAGCCTTCACCCTGCTCTGCAGTATCAAACTCTACATTTCAGTAAGTACCCAAGTGAGTCTGGAGAAAGCTGATCTACCTGTAATGGGAGCTCCACAAAGGGCCAGATACTTGAAACTTAAGTTGGCTCTGAACTTAAAAAAATGAAGTGTGGCTACATAAAGTAGGTTGGGGCTTTCCTTTGGTTGATAGATGCTTTGTACATTTACTGTCCCTTAAGAAAACAAACTTAGATGATGTAATTAGATAAAAATACGTATCTTACCCAACTCCGTACATTAATATGTGAAAGACAAGAAGGCAAACACAAAGCAGATGGTGAATTTTCTTTTGTAAACTCTGTCTTGTCATTTTGGAAATTATACAGTGCTCAAAGATTTTCTGACTCGTTCTATAAATTCTATTGCAGTTTAATTAAATATTGAGCAAGAGAGTCAGCTTTGAGAAAACCAGCATCATAAAATCCTCTAGATTGATTTTGCATATTATGTTGGACGATAAATACATGGTAATCTTTTCTATCTAACTGAGAGATGGGAAGAGACTGCCATCTAGTATAAGCTTAGCATAGAGGAATAAGCAAAGAGAAACAACTAAATCAGCCTGAATATTAGGGACTAAGCCTTCTTCCTATGAACTAACTTGTTAATTGGTAGAATTCCCCAAATACTAGATTGAAAGGTAATATTGGTAATAGAACTAAAGAAGAAAGGAAGGACCAAAAAGTAAGTAGTTAGTTCCAGACATTAGACACAGCTATTGCCAGACAAGTTCAGCTAAACCAACCTGTGACTTTGTCCCATAGGGAATTGCAGACTTTTTTCCTGAAAGAGAATGAATCATTCTTGCTCTCATGGGAATACCTTGGGATACAATCTAAAACAAAGCCAGAATACTGATTTTAGTTTGTGTACTATGACATCATGCAAATAAGATAGGTTTGATTTTAAAAATGTGATTTTCAAGAAGCTAAAATAGAATTTTAGTAAAGATTCTAGAAGCACAACATGATACAACTGAAGTATACTGTGTTCCTGCAAATTTTACCTTTTTTTTTTTAATCTTAGATTTTGGAATGGTCTTAAAGTTTACTTCATCTAAAGCAAGTAATATAGTTGAGGAAAGTGTGTCATTGTCAGAGAAGTTAAGTACTTTTTTTCACCATCACAGAAAGAAGTGATTGATGAAGAGTGAAGTCCAAGATTCCTGTAATGAATTGCAAAGTGTTTTCCTACACACATGTGCATGCAAATTGTGAAAATGCAAATGGCACTTAAGTTATCATTTAAAAAAACACACTGTTAGCAAAAGCACTATTGCATTTCAGTGGTACATGAGACAGTGGTACGTTCAGATGATTGAACCCACATGAATAAAATCCACTGCATAC
This sequence comes from Condylura cristata, assembly GCF_000260355.1. Taxonomy (NCBI): domain Eukaryota; kingdom Metazoa; phylum Chordata; class Mammalia; order Eulipotyphla; family Talpidae; genus Condylura; species Condylura cristata. The sequence goes on from NW_004567130.1 coordinate 24,860,313, forward strand.
CCACAATATTTATCCAAATACTTGGGGACACATTGGTCTCAAAATTTAGAAGTCTTCAAATTTTAGATGGGTTGTGCATAGGTGGATATTACATCACACAGCAGATTCTGGGGACATTACCTGAGATATTTGTATAGCAAGACATCTTCACACTAAGTGAGATTTTTTTTTTTTAAAGAACATAAAAACCATCAGGTCAAATTTGCTTCTAAATGTGTGATGAAAAAGCTTTTTGTTTCAAAGTGCTCTAGAGTACAAAATTATGGATTAAAGATTATAGGGTTATGCCACACAGGCAACAGAATGGAATTGCTGCCTCCTCTCATCCCGGATGCCAGCTTGAGCCCAGAATCAGCGCGATCTTCCCGTGGAATTACAGCACCTCCACACCCCATGTCATTTACAATGTTCTGATCCCCCAAGAGTTTCAAGGACTGGATTTGGAAGTTTAAGAAATCTTTTCAGAGTAAGTTTTGATGCAGAGACACTTGGCATTTATTAGTGTTTCAAACCAGGATAAAATCAAAGCGATGCCATTGTTGGAAAATGACAAATATCGTCTTCTCGAAAGAAAATGCATTAACAACGTACCTGATCTTCCAGACCAATGGCTTTCAAGGCCTGTCGTCCTCTATGAGAAAGGGCCAGGTTAATGCTTCTTCCACGTGCAAATTTAGCCACCCGGATATCTAAGGCATTGGAAGTACACTCCTTGTTACACACACTTCCTTATGCCCTATGGCAGGATGAGCATACTGGTACAATCAAGACCAAATTAGCTTTTTGAAAGAAAATGCAAGCAGAACTAAACTAGTATTAAATTAGATGGAGATGGTAGAGGCTTTCAAAAAGAAATCCAATCATTCCTCTTTCAAAAAATGTAGAAATCTACAAAAAGAGATTAAAAACATCAGAATACCAGCTCACAATTTACGATACTGTAAATTGTAAATCTTACCTTCCCTAGATTCATAAACATCAACTTGGAAATTCCTCTTTGCAAGGAAGCATGCATTTAATGATCCAACCTAGAAATCAAAGCAGTTATTTCATATTTTCATGAACAAATATAGGGAATCTTTACTGGCAAAATGCAATGCTGTTTGTGCCTGGACCATATTTTCCTTGGTGGTCACATTGACTTATCAGAAACAACTGGAAAACACCATTTGCAAAAGCAATGGCATCAATTCAAGATGAAATGTACATTTAGAGATAGTTTGGGCCTTTTTATTGCTGTTTTATTTTCCTAGTGAGCTATAACTTTTACCCAGAAATATCATATAGTATGTGTATAGTTCACAGAATAACAGAAACCAGTCACCTGTATGATGGTGCACAGCACTCTGGTTAGAAAGCAGAACATTCTGCCTGCCATAATTCCCTACTCACTCCCCAGTTATGATCCCCAACCTTAGAGGAAACTTTTTTTAAAGATTTATGTACTTATACATACAAAATTGGGGTAAGGCCGAAGGTGCATGGGCAGTGAGAGGATTCACCAGACACAAGAAGTGGAGAGCACAGATGTACTGAAACACTGCTGAGGGGAGCAGTGGGTGGGTCAGTGGTCTGCCATGCCACATGGGTCACCGCCCTGGTGGGGGATCGAACTCGTGCTGCAGTGGCTGAGGTAGCTTCACAGCGCTGTGCTGTGCTGTGCTTGAACTGGTTGCGCCACCAGGGAGGGCCCCCATTCAGAACAACTTCTGCAGTCACAAAGAAATCCATTCATTTCTGTTTGTAGAACTTGCCAAATAGAGGGTGTGGAGATGACTAAAAAAATCTTAAAATTAAAACTGATAAAGGGAATATCCAAACTGGAGTGAGGAGCCATGATGGCCTAGAACACCTGATACTTGGAGTTACAGCTGCTTATGTGACCCTCAGAAGGCCAGCACCCTGGCGCCCATAACGGGGGGTTTCAAAAGATGGCGCCAAGTCTTTCCCCAAAACAGATACACTCAGATCTCAGCTACAAAGAAAACAAGTGGTCACTGCCCTCGCAGGCAGCTACCCCTCCATTTTGTAAAAAAAAAAAAATTATTAATTTACCTATCAGAGACAGCTCTGCCTACTTATGTTTCATGATTCCCCCCACATCGGGGCACTTCCATAGTTTTATTCCAGTGGTATCTGCTGCATCTGCAACCTTCCCTAAAGGCCCCCCAATAAAACCTTGTCTCAGCAGCAGATGAAGCTCTAGCTCATGGTTGAATTATAATTCAACAAAGGGCAGTAATAAAAATGGGCTCGATTCAAAAACTTGAAAGCTGAGTATAGAGCAAGGTGGGTGGGGGAGGGGTGAGAACAGGGAGGGAGGGGGCGCAAAGGGCTGTGGTGACGTGTGCCTGCGTGGGGGGACAGCTATGTGACCACACCCGAGGGGAGAAATCCTACACTGTCAAAAAATTAACAAGGATATAAGAAAAAGGTACTTTGTTTAAAACTTCATTTAAAAATTGTCATATTGAAGAAAGAGTGGCTTTTTGAATATTCATAATCATAAGGGTTAATAATTAAGCTCTTCACATGAGTTATCTCAATATTTGAATATATAAAAAAGTATGCTCTAGAGCCCTTTTATTTGTATGTGTAAATATTAATATATGTATCTCTCCACCCACGATTGTAAGATTGAAGGTTGTTTATTTTTGGGAAAGTGAAAATTCTAGGTAACATTTGATTTCTATTTTTATAAAGACTACTTTGAGAGAGAGCTCTGTGAATAAGGAAGTACTATGTCAAAAGGAAACAGTAGAATTTTAGAGTTCAAAGACATAATGACCTAGCTGTAGACAAGATGAAAAAGCTAAGAGCCAGAGAGAATAAGGTTTCCTGAGTTTCCAATCTATTGCACAATTTCCTATGCTCTGTCTTCTCACTGATTTATGCTGTTTCTTTCCGAGTAAGCCGAGTGAAGAGAGACCGGTGATGTGACAAGATCCTGAGAAGACAGGGCAGAAACACCACCTAGGACCAATTTGTCATCTCAACCAGGCTGCGCTTGTACAGCCATGACAGAATCTAATATCTTTTAACCGTGAGATGCAAACTCGGACAATCAAGGTCAAATTGTTTCAAAGGCAATTTCATCAGCAGAAACCACTCATTTGACTTGAATTCCTGGAGGCAGGACACGGTTTTTGAAAAGAAGTCTTAAAATGTACAAGTCTCCTTACCCTGATGTTTTTGAAAGTCTTTAGTCTCTAAACACCATGGAGAATTTTGCTGGGTCGAGCCTAGGAAGACTGGCTCACACAATATCCTGTAGTGAAGTTGTTTGCCAGCAGGAGAGACAGAAGAAATGCTCACTACATCTTTAGCTACGTCTGGGTTGCATAATAGTACCTTTAGCTAAGACTCCTAGTTTCAGGGGAAAATGTAAAAAGAGAGCTCAGATAACTGTGTCACAGAGGGCTCCTTGCCTCTGGTCATTTTCCCATGCGATGTGACCAGCAGAAGACACATTTCTGAGACCCTGTATGTGGTCATGTCCAGGACTGCAGGTCCTTTTGACTTCTCTGGCTTGTCACTGGAGAGCGAAAGAGGGCTGTATCACACTCACTCAATTCCAGGGAGCTCGTGTGGCATTTTCCCCTAAACTGACTTGTTAAAATTAGGAAGTCACACTTACATGACTCCTTCCAGTCTGAAATGCAGAGATAGCTTTTCAAATCTATTTCCAAGCTAGTGCTTAACTAGGACCACACTGCTATTGAAACCACTCTAATGAAAAACATGTCTTTGTTTCGACTTCTCATGATTTCTAAGACTCCGGACCTTGTTCTGAAAGCATACTCATGCACACAAAATCATTTTATTTGACAGGAAAAGCCTTGTGATGAAGGCAAATGAAGCCCTGTGGGCATTTGCAGCAAAGAAATGTTCATGAGAAGTTGCTCCGCCAGTTCCCAGGGGGAAATCCCGCAGAAAGAAGGAAGAGTTGGGTGAAAGAGTTTCATGAAGAACAGTCTTTAAGTCAATCCTAGAGTTTCCAAAATATTCAGATTAACGTTAAAAAAAACAACTATTTTAATATCTTTCACACTTTCCAATAGTTAAAATTTCACTAATGTAGGATTATGGTTTATAGTTTCCTTCATTTTTTAGTATCCCAGTAAGCGTTTATCCATTAATTTATCGATTTCTTCTGACCTCTTTATGTTGAGATGAACAGAACAGAAACTGTCTTTATCACAGGATTTGCTGATCACCAAATTAGAGCAAGGACGACTTCACTGGGCAGGCCGACCACTGCCAGCAAAAGGTGAGAGCGGTTCTTGGTGTTCTTTGGCCTACTTGAAGTTTCTCAATTTTTTTTTTAAAGATTTACTTATTTATTCATACAGAACTGGGGTGCAGGCCAGAGATGCGGAGGGTGAGAGGCTTCCCCAGAGACAGAGCGGGGAGCAGAACAGGCAGATCAACGAAGCACACTGCTGAGGAGAGCAGCGGGCGGGTCAGGAGAGGTCTGCCGCGCCATGTGGTCACCTCCGGGGCAGGCGGGGATCGAACTCATGCGGAAGTGGCTTAAGCTTCTCAGTGCTGTGCTGTAACCCGCTGTGCCACCAGGGAGGGCCATTGAAGTTTCTCAATTTTGTTTCAAGATTTTCCTAGGGGCCAGGGAGCTCCTTTAACATGTTACACAGTATGAAGTATTTGGATTTCATTCTAAAGGGGAGAAGAGAACGGGAAGGTGATGAACACACAGGGAGAAAGACAAAGAAGTAACTTTGTCCTCTCTGTATTTAGCTTGTCTTTTTTTTAGAATTTATGTGTGTGTGTGTGTGTACACTTCTGTCCTGGGGTACAGGACAGAAGTTGGGGGGTGAGAGGATTCCCCAGAGACAGAGTGGGAAGTAAAACAGGCAGATGGACTAAAACACACTGCTGAGGGGAGCAGCAGGTGAGACAGGAGAGGTCTGCTGTGCCACGTGGGTCACTCCCTGGCAGGGATCGAAGCTAGTGGCTGCAGACAGGCTTATGGTGTTCAGACTTAACCCCTTCCCCACCAAGGAGGCCCCTATATTTGGATTCTATTATTCTTGAATTGCTTTATTGCATCAGTATTTTTCTTAATGTCCCCAATGTGCAAACTGTTATCCATTATGAAATCTCCTTCACCTTCATATCCTTAGGAAGAGACTTTTCATGTCTCTCCTTCATTTATTCACCAACTACTTAATAAATAACAGAAAGTAATGTTAGAAATGGGTCTCGTGCCTGGATCGCATCGGTCAATAATGGTTCATACTAATTTGAATAGGCATTTAATAAATAGGTTAAAATGAATAATTGATGGATAATAAAGTACAATTTCAGATGCTGCTAGATAACATGAAAACATCAAACAGGGAAAAGATGAGGCCACACGGTAGAGACAGACTCAGTTTAGAGCCTTTGGCAGAGTTTGGATTTTATTTTATTTGTATCGGTGAACACTGGAAGGTTAAGCAAAGAGTGGTAATTATATTTATGCTTCAAAAGGCTGACTCTGCTACTATGCAAAGAAGGGATTATATGTGGATAGGAAGAAGCTAGGAAGCCACTTAGAAGACGGTTACAGGAATCAGGAAGAGGGATAACTGTGGTTTGGCGGAGAACTGTAGCCAGAATAGAAATGTATTTTGAATATAGTATTTTGATTTCTAAAAAAGGACATCAAACAATATTTCTTCACACAGATCTGACCAATACGTGGAAAAAATTCTTTTGCAGAGGAATTTTAATTGTGTCTTTATACACATATATTAATCCATGCCTCTTTGTGCCAGGTAATTAAGTGGTTCCATGCTATAAAGTTCAAACATTCAAGCAGACATTCTTGACGACACCCACATTTTTATGCTTGCCAAGACACATAATGAAATGACGTCTTTGCTATCACCCTTGAATTTCCTTTTTATTTTTATAGCATTCTTCATTTTGGTACAATGTAAGCTTTCTCATCTCGGTTGCAACCCTCATGAGCTTCCCACCACCACTTCAGCCATGTGCCATCACCATATCCATCTACTCTCTCAACCCTGTTTTGATCCTATTCCCCTCTCGCCCCTCCACCCCAGTGGCTCTGGTTTATAGCTGTTTACTTTAGTTTTTACTTTCTGACAATTACTTTTTTTCTTCTGATTCCTTAGTCTTTTTCTTTTTCTTCCTGGCTTATTTCACCAAGCACGATCCCTTCCAGCTCCATCCGTGTTGCCACAAGTATCGTGAGTTTATCTTTTTTGATTTTTGAGTAATAATCCATTGAAACAGTATCGAAGAAAATATTGGTGAATTACTGCATGACTTACACCTCAGTAACATCTTTAAAGATACACCACCCAAAGCAAAGATAGTGAAGGAATGGATAAACATCTGAGACTACATCAAGTTAAAGAGTGTCTACACAGCAAAAGAGACATTAACCAAAACAAAAAGACACCCCTCTGATGGGTCAAAAACTTTTGCACACAATAGAGGGTAAACAGCTCATCCCAAAGATCTACAAAGAGCTGACTAAACTCAACAAAAATAAAGTGAACAACCCCATCAAAAACTGGGCAGAAGAGCTAAAAAGGCACTTCTCCAAAGAGGAAATGCAGATGGCCAACAAGCATATGAAAAAAATGTTCAGCATCACTAATAAGGGAAATGCAAATCACCTCCTTGGATTTTAAGAGACATTTTAAAATGCATCATCATCGTCACCCTAGGCCAATCTTGGGACAAACGCAACAGTTCCAGCTGTTTATCTTGTCTCCTTAAAGTAGGCTCAGTCTTGCCTTCCCTGGTGGCACAGTGGGTTAAAGCACAGCACTAAGTAGCTAAAGTCACTTCTGCACGAGTTTGATCCCTGCCCCAGAAGTGACCGCAGGGCGCGGCAGACCTCTCCTGACCAGCCCGCTGCTCCCCTCAGCAGTGGACTTCGTCGATCTGCCTGTTCTGCTCCCCGCTCTGTCTCTGGTGAAGCCTCTCACCGCCCCTGGGCCTCTGGCCTGTACCCCAGTTCTGTATGCACAAATAAATAACTCTTAAAAAAAAAAGTCTCAATCCTCAATGTGATAAATTGAGGAATCTTTTAAAATCAAATTTATTTTTCTGCTTTAAATTTTTAGTGTACTTGGAATAAAAAAACAGCCTTCTTTTCTCCCCTCTAAGATCCAATGGACAGAGCCAGGTCATCGTTGCCTCAGGTTTTCTTCTGGCAATTCCCTCTACTTGAAAACTCTTCTTGCGACCACTCACATGGTTGTCCCTCTGATTCCTCAGCTTGCTGCTCATCCATGCCTATGTGAGGCAATCCCCAACCACATTCTGTGCAGATCCTTTTACAACACTTTCCATGACGTAACCTTTTTTTTTTTTATTATGGTTAGTGGTTATTTCTACTGAAATTGTGGTTTTTTATTTTTTTGCTCCCTGGCCTTTCCCTTCTCTGAATGTTCACCCATGTAGCTTTAGTACCCCAGGCCAACACAGCGGACACTATGCTGGATACATAAATGCTCATTTTATACAAATTTTTTTTTAAAGATTTATTTGTTTGTGCATACAGAACTGGGGTATAGGCCAGAGGTGCAGGGGCAGTGAGAGGGTTCACCAGAGACAGAGCGGGGAGCAGAACAGGCAGATCAACGAAGCACACTGCTGAGGAGAGCAGCGGGCGGGTCAGGAGAGGTCTGCGGCGCCCTGTGGTCACCTCCGGGGCAGGCGGGGATCAAACTCATGCGGAAGTGGCTTTAGATTCTCAGTGCTGTGCTTTAACCTGCTGCGCCACCAGGAAGGGCCTCATTTTATACAAATTTTGATAGGAAAGACTTGAACCAAAGCCCAAAGTGAAGAAAATACAGTATATGTCTCAGGACTGATTGACATGGCCTGTGATTGTCTTCCTCAGCACATAGAACTACAAAAATGGTCATAGGACTTTGGGGGAAAGACAATAAGGAAGGCAGAACAACATAAAAATCAACATATTGATTACAAATACATGTATGATCTAAAATATGCTCGACTATATACAGCTTAGACTAGTGTCTGGCACATATTAGCCCTTGAATAAATTTTTGTGGAGCAGATGAACGAATGAATACATATGAGTTAAAATCTTCCAGGTAATTAGACCAAAAGTAGAAAAAAAAAGTTTAACTTTATCTAGTGAGAACAGCTTTATCCCCAAATAAGAGTTTTGTTGAAAGGGGAAAAATTCAAGTTCCCATGAGGCAAACTCACACCACTGTCAACAGACACAGCTTGGTGACAATGACAATGTACCCGACAGACCCCCTCCAACATCCCCACAGTCACCTCACCCCCCCACTTGGCTGCTTGTGCTCCATGGGGCAAGCCAAACAGATTGTTTCTATTTGAACCCAATTATTCAAATAAAACATATCCAATGGATATTTACACATTTGCTTCACGGCTCCTTTATTCTTATTAGACCTTAATGCTTATGAACCAAAAGTAGTTATTACCCAAAATGGATCTAAATTTTTCATTAAACTGAATATTCAGATTAATGTCAGCTTTTAAAACACAGCTAATTTGGGAATAAATCAAATTCAACTTGTTTTGTTTTTGAAGACATGCGGAATCGTATTTAACAAAAATAAGGTATCTTTCCTGGAGAAGACCAAATCAAAACTAATGCCACATATTAAATTGGTATATTTAAACAGCAGAAAAGATTTCATAAGAAAATAAACAACCTAAGTAAGTGATTAATAATTACCATTAAAATAATAAAAATGAATATAAGATCACTATTATATCAGTAGATCCAAACTGATTCTTACCAAGCCACCACCAATGACAGCTATTTTTTTCCTTTGAATGTCAGATGAATCCATGACCACAGAAGTGCTTTTCAGATTGTTGTAGCTCCTGTCAGTGAGAACACTGTCTCCTATGTGCAGATCGCTGTCAGGTTTTATACTGCCCAAACTTGAGGTTGTGAGCCAGCATCAGTGTTTGAGTAGGGTTAATAGAGAATAGCATTTAACTCATTTGTAACCCGAAGTACAATCAGTTCAGGCTTAAGTAAAAGGGGAATTCACCTCAGTAACCAAAATTTGAAAAGTCCATGGTTCAGACACAGAATTAATCTTAAGGTACAGTCTTATGACTTTTCTTTCTTTCTTTTTTTTTTTTTTCCTACAGCTTCTGTGCTTAGTTTCATTTTCATTCATGATTAACCACCGATGAAATTTCCCTCTTCTGAAGTCCCAAAGCATCTCATACTTCTCTTAGAGAGCAAAACGGTGTGGCTACACCAGTGATCTCAGAACCCAACTTAAAAATAACTACCAAGAGAGGTAGTTTAAATTACATTTCTTTTAAATTCATCCCTGACATAGATTTTCTATCTAACCTAGTGCTTCCTCCTTGTCTTCTCTCTCATCATCTCAAAATGTATATTCCTTATTTTTGTGCCTATTTGGAACTTAATTGTTTTTCTGGAGTGTGATGTGGTGTAAAGGAAGAATGTAAAAGATGGCCCTTTTGCACTTCTCAGAGAGGACCAGAATTCAGATCTTTTTTCCCCTGGCTGGAAACTAGAGTTAAAAGTCATTCAATAGTGACCCCGTGTGGATACGTGTGGTCACTACACTTCCAGGAGCCCAGATTTCTTTCTTTTTTTTTTTTTTTCCAAAAGATTGTCTCCCAGTTTTCACTAGTGTTACTAAGTGAATTGAAGCTCTCCTTCCCGCTCCTTGCCATAGGTCCACTGTTTATAGATGTGCAGTTCTGGTTCCAGTTTCTGTTCTATTTGATTCTATCGAGTCTGCACTTGCCTTTACCAGCACCAATTTCGCAGCTGTATTACTTTAACATTAACAGAAGCTTTGATGTTTCAACTTGAATAATTCCGCCGTCTTGTCTTTGATAGTTTTCCTGGCAATTATTAGTGTTTTGCATATCCTTCTAAGTTTTAGAGTCAGTTGTGAATTGTATACACACACACCCAACTTTTACTGTTATTGTTTGTTTTGAAGTAGAAATCTCACTGGGAAGAAAAACATTTAGAATATTGAGTTTCCCTATCCACCAATGTGGTTTCTTTCTTTACTTGCTTAGGTCTTTTCCAATTTCTAACAAAGTTTCATAGTTTCTCCTGTAGAATATTTTTCTCTCTTAGACTTCTTTTGTGTCAAATGACAAAACTAAAATAATTTAGTTGGGTTTTCTTTACCAATTCTAGACTATTCTATCATTCCATTCCAAAAATTGTTTAGCTTCCTCATCTCTTACTTTTTCATCTATATCTTCATTTGCATATGTGTGCTTCATTATGAATAGTTTATTTTATTCAAAATAAAACAACCCAACATGTGCCTCACATGTTGTGAACCCTCTATCCAAGGGCTTTTGGACAAGAGTGAGTTTAATAAAATGTCAGAGGACACACAGAAACAGAGCATGTTTGCTTGAAGATTTCCTTGTAAGGCTACCAGGTTCTATTTTCTAGATCAGGTGAGTTAGTTAAAGATGAATTAGTACAAGGCAATTGGTCTATATTAGGTTTCCTTGACAATGAGGCTTTTCCATAAATGCAGGTTGACTTAGATTCGTGATGTGGACTGTGGTATTTTGTGGGTTCCATAAACAAATGAACTATTGCAAGGTAATCAATATTTTTATTCTATTGGAGATGATAGCTTGAATTTCATTTTCTGCTGTTAATAATTTGCAGAACTATGATTAATTTTTGTTTGCTGAGTTTGTCTCTGGTAATATTACAAAATTCTTATTACTTGTTTGTAGTTTCTTTTGACTTTTCCGCCACTATTGTAATGTAATGATAGTTATTTTATCCCAAATAGGCAGAATCTCCTAGTTAAATTATGAGTATGGATTCTCAGAAAAAACGTCATTGTGGTTATAAAATGTACTTTATGGATTTTTAGACATTTGACATTATTTTACATTTTATTTTATGGACAGCAAAAGGTAAATTTGTGTAAATATTTTGCATGTGCCCAGAAAAAACTGCATTCTGCAGTTATTTTGACTAGTAGGTCAAATCTATTAATTATGTGTTCAAAATTTTGAGTTCTCTTTGATATTTGGTTTGCATGTTTTGTTAATTACTGAAAGAAATGTATTTTTAAAAAATCTTCACACTATGACTGGGCTTGTCCTTTTCCTAAGTTTCCCTCATAAGGAAAATCTGCATTTAAAATTGCTCTATATTACTACTGAAACAAAGATTTTTACCATTATGATGCAACTTTTTAAAGATTTAATTATTTGTGCATACAGAACTGAGGTACAGGCCAGAGGTGCAGGGGCTGTGAGAGGCTTCACCAGAGGCAGAGTGGGGAGCAGAACAGGCCGATTGATGAAGTCCACTGCTGAGGGGAGCAGCGGGCGGTCAGGAGAGGTCTGCTGTGCCCTGTGGGTCACCTCCGGGGCAGGCGGGAATCGAACTCATGCGGAAGCGGCTTTAGATTCTCAGTGCTGTGCTTTTAACCGCCACACTACCAGGGAGGGCCCAGATGATGCAACCTTTTATCTTGTTTGACTTCAATATTAATTTTCTGTATTTGGTTAAATTTACATATTATTGCATTTCCTTTCAGTTAGAACTATGTGTCTTAAATGTGGGTCTTTGTTAAGCTTTCTGTTGACTTAGGTCTTTGGTTTTCTAGTTTCACTATGAATAGCTCTATAAAGATTTATATATCCTCGTAGGGAATCATTAGGTTTCTTAAACATATGGGTTGAGTTTTCTTTACCAGTTCTAGAATATTCTAGCATTCCCTTTCCATATCTTAGCTTCCATATCTCTTACTTTTTCATCCATATCTTCCTTTTCACGTGCGTACTTCATTGTGAATAGTTTATTTAGTATTGCTCATTTGCAGCTACCATCTGCTGTGTCTAGCCATTGACAAACCTGTCCAATGATGCCTTGCTTTTGGCTTTTGCAGTGTTTCTTTCTGGAATTTAATTTTCTGTCTTACTTTCCAAAATTTTCAAGCTTGTCTTAATGAGCATGACTGATTGCTTTGTGGTTGGTATTGATAATTCCCATTGTGGATTTTTAAATAACAGCTTCATTGGGGTATAATGGACATCCATAAAATTCGCCCACTAAAGTATCTACTGCAATGGGTTTTAGCATGTTTGCAGAGCTGTACCATAATTTCCACATCAATTTTTCAGCATTTTTATCTCCCCAAAAGAAAAGCTCAGGGCCATTAGTGTTTGCTCCCAATTCTTCCCACTCCATCCTCCATCCTCTGGCAACTACTGATCTACTTTCCGTCACTAGATCTGCTTATTCTAGACAGGTCACGTAACAGAATCATAAGGTTCCTTTTCTGTCTGACTACTTTCACTCACACAAAGCTTTTCAGTTTCATCCCATGATGCAGCTTGTGTCAGTACTTCTTTTTCAGTGAGTGAATACTACTCTATTGCACAGGTACAACACACCTAGCCGTTCATCTCTGGGGGGTTGTCTTATAGCAATCAATCTACTATGAACACTTGTTACAACTTTTTGCGTGGACATGTCTTCATCTCTATATATACTTAAGAGCAGAATTACCTGGACATGTGGGATCCATTTTTTCTTCTTTCTATTGAGGTAACATCAATTTATGACACTGTATAGGTGTTAGGTGTGTAGTTTCTCACCTCAGTAGCTGCAATTCATATCACACCCACCACCAAATGTGCAATCACCAACCACCTGTAACTTTTTCCCTTCCTCCTCCTTCCCTTGGTAACCACCATGTTGTCTTTTTCAGAAAACATGACCTGTTTATTTTTTAAAAGAGTTATTTTTATTCATTTATGCATATAGGAACTGGGGCCTGAGGGGTGAGAAGATTCACCAGAGACAGAGTGGGGAGCAGAACAGGCCGAATGATGAAGGACACTGCTGAGGGGAGCAGCGGGCGGGCCAGGAGAGGTCTGCCGTGCCATGTGGGTCGGCTCCCTGGCTGGGGATTGAACTCACGCCACTGTGGCTGCCAATAATTTGATAGTGCTGAGATTTTAACCCCGGTGCCACCAGGGAGGTCTCTGATCTACTCCTCTTGAAAGTTATTAATCAGCAAGACAAACTTTCAGAAATACTCATGTTGGCAGTTTGGGCACAGATGAAATAGCTTGATGTTTACATAGAATTGTCCGCTTAATAGTTGGAAATATCCTTTTTGGTCTACTTGAACAGACACATCTGATTGTAATTATATGAGAAACACTGCTTTAATTATTTCAAAAGATGTCTTTTTAAACTTGAACTCTTAGGTAAAACATACTGTGACCCATCTCAGAAAGGATCTAGTTACAACCATGTTTTACCATGTTCAAGTTCACTATGAAGATGTTTTATATGTTTCTAGATTATTTATGAAGTGGGCCAAGTTACTTCCCAGATAGGGGCCAGAGAAACCTGTATCTGGCAAACGGACAAGACAAAGATGATTAGTAATGAATCCAGTCATTCTAGTAGTTTGCAGGCAACATGCTAAGAGACTGATAGATAATTATTCTTATTACTTTGGCAGTAAGAGCCAACTATTTCTCAGTTCATTCAGGAGAAAAGAGTAAGTGACGTTGTGCTATTATTTGCCAGGAATTTTCCTAGTCCCTCTGAACATATTAGCTGACAGTTTCTCCAATTGTTAGGTTTCATCTTATCTTGCTTTTTTTTTTTTTTTTTTGTGGTCTATGTGAAAATATTTCTTCTTAGCTGGACTACCGTTTTGACCACAGTTACTTATCCTTCAATTCCTCCTGAAATTAAAGTACAAAGAATTGTCTTGAAGGACTTCAGGAAAAGAAAGACCCCCACACCTTTCTTCAGAGTATTTTCCTGAGTGAGAGACACAATTACTAAGCTGGTTTTCTCCCATCCTCTGCCCCTGAAGAAGTTGTGAACTTAGGGCAAGTTAGGGATTTATTGACCCTTGTGTCAATAACAACAGTAATTATCCTCACTGAGACTTAGTTTTGTTAATCCCTTAAACATTTCCTTTTCTAACAGGATGACTATAAGAGGCGCAGACTTTACAAAATGCTTTACTTCATAGAATACATTCAGTACTGTCACTTTTTCTCTATACTTATCAGCATTCTTGAGACTAATAAAAGTTTAATATTAAAATTTAACCGAGATTAATTAATACAATATTTGCTTTGCTGTTTTCGTCATTCTCTTACTGTTGAAATCGAGTATGGTATCACTTTGTTTGATGAACTCAAATTGCTCAAAAATTGTTTATTCACTGAACCGGGCTCTTCGCACTTGCAACTCTAGGCCTGAGTGCTCACCTCCTGGCTGCAGGGCTGGCTCTTATAGAGATGAATAGAAAATGAAATAAATACAGTATATAAACACAAGTGCACTGTATACTCTGCAATATGTGATAAAATAAGGAGTGGTTAACCTAACTCTCCCTAGTAGAGGTGCAGTAAAATTTTTCTTTAAAAGGAAGAAAAAGGGGGCCCTCCCTGGTGGCGCAGCGGGTTAAAGCGCAGCACTGAGAAGCTAAAGCTGCTTCCGCATGAGTTCGATCCCCGCCTGCCCCGGAGGTGACCACAGGGCGCCGCAGACCTCTCCTGACCCCCCCGCCCGCTGCTGCCCTCAGCAGTGTGCTTTGTGGATCTGCCTGTTCTGCTCCCCACTCTGTCTCTGGTGAAGCCTCTTACCCACCGCATCTCTGGCCTGTACCCCAGCTCTGTATAAATAACTAAATAAATCTAAAAAAAAAAAAAAAAGGAAGAAAAAGGAAAGATGATGTTAAACTGAGCCAAGAAGTACTTCTCGGCTACAAGCAAAGAGCTAGCAAAGTAAGGAAAAAGGCAGCGTTCAGTATGGCAAAGATCAAGAGAGAGGCATTTCCGTTGCATCATCGCTGCTGAAACTTTATTAAACTATTTTTCTATGAAAATTTTTTGTAAGTTTGCAATCATTGGTGACTCTGACAAGAGCAGTCTCAGTGGAGTGATGAGAACCTGAAATAAACTGAAGAGAGGAAAAGGGGAGGAAGTGAAGATGGTGAACAAAAAGTGTTCTAGAAATGAGGAGGCAGTTGATATGCAAAGTCAAGGCAGCTTTGTTCTGTTTCCAAGCATGAGAGGTAAATAAGAAAGTTTACAGAATTAGTTTATGGCAATGTTCTAGCAAAGGGAAATAGATCAATGAAAAGGGTAATGTTCTGGAGAGCCAGGGAAGGCGTAGGGATCCTTTGTATAAGGATCTTTTTTTTTTTTCCTTAGGGAATGGAGAAAGTCCGTTAGCTTTTTTGGTGCTGTTTAATGTTTTTCAAAGTCATTATATATACACATTAATTGTTTTTCTATGGAGAGATAATCAACATGTAACATTATATTTGTTAGAATTGCATAACATAATCTTTCAACATTTGTAAACATTGAAATGATCAAGACAATAAGTCTAGTTACAATAACTGTTCATTCTAGTTGGTATGCAAAGGCTAGACTAGACTAGACTCTTCACCCATCATTATTCAAACACTTATAACGTTAAATCTGACACTTAAAATGCTCTCTCAATCATCTAAATCTCTTATGAATGCATTCAAGACTCTAGATATTTTATAAACTGGAAGCTTTGATTTGCTTTAATCTGCTATGCTAAATGAAAGTCGCCACATATTCATTTAAGAAATTGGAGCAATGCCTTCCTTTTTTGAGGTTTGCTCTTTAGCTGTAGTGGTATGCTTTCCCCGGGGATTTTCTGAGAAAAGGGTAGATGACAAGCAAATTTTTTGAGATCTTCCTCAAGTGAAAATATTTTTATTTTGTCTTCACATTTGATTTGGGTGAATATTGACAATCAAGTGGAAATAATTTTCCTTCAATAGTATAAGATATCAGTGAAACTGTTCTTTAACGTCAAAAAAACTGTTATTGAGTTGAAATCTTAATCCTTTGTATGTAACACTGATTTTTCTCTGGGGAAGTTTCATTTTCTCTGGAAGTTCTTTTTCCTCCCAGGGTTTTAACATTTCTTAACAACATGACTATTTCTGTCCCAGTCTGTAGTGTTTTCTGGCCAGTTGGCACTGGGTTTTTAGTCTGAAAACTCATATCTCCTAGTACTAAGATATGTTATTGTGTTTGTTTGGTGATTTCTTCAACTTTGATCCCAATCAACATTAGAAAACATTATTTAGACGTCAATCAAGCCAGATTATTTCTATTTTATTAATGTATGCCTCCTATAGATATTAATATATGCCTCTCACTAGATAGCTGTTCTTTATTGTTGTGCCTCTCAGCAATTCTGTTAAGCTTCTTCTAGGAAACCTTGGGGGAATCTTCCACGCTGGGAGGTATCCTAAGTTAGAATTATCAAAGTCTTTATTTAAAAATTGAGAGTACTTTTACTGATAAGTATTAAAACTTACTATCAGTTTTGTCTAAAAGGTGCTGAGATTTTCAACAGAGGAAAGAGAAAACCTTTGCATGTTGATTTGGCCTTTACTGCAGAACATTGAGTCTCAGAAAATGAACAGAAAGCAAAGTAAAGCAGAAACACAAACAAACCACACTAGTGTCACCAAGAGGAAAGCAGATCAATATAATTATCAAAGTTCAAGGCAAAAAAAAAAAAGTCCTACATTAAATAAAAACATTCTTTTACATAGATAAAAGGATGTACCCTAAAATGAAAATGTATGTCAACCACTAATTTAAACACTTTAAGTACATTTTAACCATCAACAAAGCTAATTAATTCAGCCAAAATTTCTCAAATTTTAATCATTTGTATAGTATTTTCACAATATTTAACTTTTAAAAAATATTTATTTCTTATTAAAATAAAATTGGAATTCATGTTGCTGCTGCAGGCAGAAAATCAGTTTTACTGATAATTAGAAGGAAAACATACAAATAAATACTAAATTGTAGTTGAAATCTATACCAGTAGATAAACTTCAACTAAGATTTTTCTTCTCATTTTACAGGAGGATGTTAACAACTGTAAAACATACAGTCACACACACACTCACCCAAAAAGATTAACCGGGACTGGAGAAAACTGAGTAGGAAAATAATCAGTGTTATTTAATGCTGCCTTCTTGGGTCACCTACAATCATTCAGGTATCAAAATTAGTTTATACTCCACTCTTGTAGAAACTATAAAGTAGATTCCAAATCAAGAAGTTGGGGGGAAAATTACAATGTAAGTCAAAAGGAAATAAGATATTAATAACTAAAACTATACATTAAAAGAAACAGAAAAAAATGTGTTGATGTGTGACTATAATTTAACTTATAGAAAATGTAAATTGGTGACGATGTGAGATAAAATGGTTTGTTCTCTGGACAACTCCTATTAATGACTATCTTGTCTAACTAACTGAAAAATAGATTCATCAGAGGTCACAAGAAACTTAAAAACTGAGAAAGGTAAGTCCGGGGTTATTATTAGTTATCAACAGTTACAAATGTTAAAAATTCATTTTACGAGTCCTATAAAACCAAGATACAGTCTTGCAGAGAATTAAGAGGCTGAGGGAACAAGCCAGCGATGGCTTGTTGGGCTAGTGTCAACCTAGTAGAGGTGACTTCTCATCCCTGTAGTAAACTGTGAAAAGGCGTCCATAAACAAGATTTACACACGAGTCCTTTTAAAACTAGTGAAAGTAAATTTGCCTTGATCTTCCTGAAGCAGGCAGGACTCTAAATGGAAATGACAATGAATCAAGTTGTGAAGGTGCTCTCTTAGTGACACAGTACAGCTATAAACTGCAAGGTCAACTTTGAGTTCAGCCTGAAACTAAAGCTAAGAAAATCCCTTGAGAGTGGCAAAGTCAGCTAAAATTCTGAAAATGGGGCACTGTATTATGAATGTTAAGGAAAGGATTTAATTTAAAGTCTAATTTTTACATCATTTAACATTTATGTTGCAGAAAGCTAAAATAGAAAACTGAAGGGCGAGGGAGAAGAGCTATAAAAATTGAGCGAACCAGAACTTTCAGATATATTTGAGTCTTTAACTATATTCATATAAATTGACTCTAAAATTTTAGTGACCAACACTGCCTATTTAGGAATCAATGACAATTTTTCATATAAAAGACAGCTTTTTAAAAAATTATATTACATTATGTTCGTACATGTAGCTCTAAATTACTTTAAAAATATGATTAATACTAGATGACAACTGGGATCAATGAGATTTGAAAAGAGGTTTTCTAAGGGCTTTGGGGAAAGCACTTTCACACCCTCCTGGGAGAGTTTCAGGGTCTCTCTCTCTCTCTCTTTCTCTCAATGTAGATGTGAAGGCTGAATCCTGCATATCGAAAAGTGCAGAACCAAGATGAACAGCAGAGAAATAAGGCTAAAACAGTAAGACTGGTACCTGTCGTGTGTTTGGATTTCCAGTTACAGGAGTCTGTACTGGATATTAAAGAATGCTCATCCTTACCTGAGAACTGACCCTGGGTGTCAGCTGGGATTTGGGGCTGGTGACCAGAATGCCTACATGTGACCCCTTCACCCCACAACATGACTGTCCTAGGGTAGCTGGACCTTTTACCTGGTCGCTGCCTCACCACGAAGCAAGTGTTCTAAGTCAACTCTGGGGAACCACAGAGCAACTGTTTCAACAGCACCACGGGAAAGCAAGCGTGGTCTTTTTGGAGCTCGTCACTGTCGTAAGGACTGCCCGAACTAAAGGGTGAGCCACACGCATTTGACTTTATGAGATGGAGCTATCACCGTGACGCATTTGGAGAGTCAAGTTTGCCCCAACCCACCCATTTGTTTCAAAATATTAAAATAAATCTAAATACTTGTTCCAGAAAATTGTTGGTAATCGTACAAAAAGTGACTCTCACAATATGTCCACAAAACAGTTAAGGTCCGGGACTAGCTGGATGTACCTGGACATGGATCTTCCAGAGAGAGTACTGAGGCCCTAGCATGCAGGCTGGTGTATGAAGATATAGTCTGGCAGTAATTTTAGATTCAAAATAATCTAAAAGTAATTTGAGATTACTAAAATAATAATAAAATAAAAATGATAAAAGTAATAAAAGTAATCTAAAATAAAATTTTAGATTAGTAAAGAATCTAAAAGTAATTTTAGATTCTTTCCAGCAGAAAGAACCCCTAATGAAAGATGTCATCACAAATAACTGAGTATGTCCTTCCAAGGTATTTTCCAGGCGAACACTACCTGGCTCCCTAGGGGCCTCGACGTCACCAGACTCGCTTTCCCACAATTCCCTTCCCCCTCGTTTCCCATGAAGCCGCGGCCTTCAAAAGTCCGCCCCACGAGGCACTTAGCCCGCCCCCTTACTCCTTATTGGCCACTCAGCATTGATCCCGCCCCACCCCCTCGCTTCGCGGCGCTGATTGGCTAAGAGCCGAGGCTCGGTGGGCGGGGCGCTTGACGGCCCCGTGGGGGCGTGGCCACAGCGCCGAAGTACCCAGGATCCCGCCGCGCCATGTACCGCTCGCTCGGATCCCTGGCGCGCTCGGGCCGCCCGCTGCGGGCTCCGGCCTCTGCCTGCGCCGCGGCCCC
>NW_004567130.1:24880168-24881861 GCF_000260355.1 Condylura cristata
CCCGGTGCGGGCTGCCTCCCCCGCCTCGTCTGGCCGGACGCGGCTCGCCGCGGGCTCGCTCGGGGCTGAGGCCACCCAGCCTCGCGGCGTCTGCAGGTTCTGCGGCCTTCGCCTGGGGCGGGGTTCGCACGCGGGGGGGTTTACGGCTCGCTGGACGCCGCTCGGGCGCCCGCGGCGGCGGGCGGACTCGGCGCGGGGACGCTGGTGACCCCTCGGAGTGCAGACTCGGCACACGTTGTCCTTGTGCCTCAGTGTCTGCGTGCACCACGAAGCTGTAATTGCAGTTGCCTCGCAGGGCGCTCGTGTGGGAGCTCTTTGCCACCTGGCAGGTGTGAGTGCCCGCGGATGCTGCCATCAGGGCATTTCCAAGCCCATTTTCAGGACGATGAAAACACATGATTCGATGGTACCTGCCATCAGGGCATTTCCAAGCCCGAGGCATTTTCAGGACTATGAAAACACGTGGCCACCTGGCAGGTGTGAGTGCCCGCGGATGCTGCCATCAGGGCATTTTGATGGTATCACTGTATCTTAGAACTCTGCTCCAGTAGTTTTGGTGCACGTTAGAGCCTTTAAAAATTAAAAACAAAACTTAGCGTTTATAAAAGGGAATACCGAGACTGGAGAACTAAATCGATTCTACTGGCACAAATGTTAAAAAACAGCACTGACTTGCCTTTTTGCTTGGAATATTAGCTACTTTCAGATGAGGGTAGATTTTTTTTCCCCATAATTGAGAATACATCATTTGCCCTCTAATTTTTTCAATTCCAAAATATCTGTGTTTGTTTTATTAAAGGTTTTTCATCTTGCTAAGTATTGAGAAGTTCATAAAACCCTAAATGCCCTTATTTACCTTTCATCTAAAATAACGTGCAACAGTTCGTTCAACAGGTCAATAACATATTTACTGAATACCTGCTGTGTCCGGGACCCTGTGAGTAAGATAGCTGCTGTGGCTATAAAGTTTAGAGACTGCTGGAAGCAGCTGAATAAGCAAAGCAGTTAAATGATCAAACAAGTCAGACGCTGATAATTGTAATGTGATAAATGCTAGCGGAAGAAAAAGTACAGTGGATATGAGAATATATAATGGAGAATAGCTGTGCTACTGCTTTCTAGTTTGGTAGCTGGGAAAAGAAAGTCCTTATTTTAAAGCCACCTTTCTTTATTTTGTTAATTACGTTTAGAATGGTCAGAAACTACATGCAATGTAGTATCAGTAAACCATTCATTACATGTGTGCTAATATTTCAAAACTTGAAGGTCACCTTTTCTAGCCAAAAAGACTTTTTGGAAAGAAACTGACACCTGAACACAGATCAAAGTTTGGATTTTTATCTTTTGAGGTATCTTTTTTGCATGAGAAATGCCTTAATTTTCTTGAACAGTGAAATGTTCTTTTAGACCACTTTACTTTGAAAACCTGACACCCTTTACCATTCCGTTAGTAGCCGTCACAGTTTAGTCGATGGCTATCTTACACACACGGGCGTGACATGTTTTTTTTGACTGACCTGTTCAGTTTAGACTGGCATGACAATTTTCAGGCAGCTTCGTCAATTCCTGAGGTTTCTGGGGGTAGCTGTGACGTCGTGGGTGTTCCAGAGGCCGTGGGCTGGCGGGCTGCTGGACACGCCGCGCATTGAGGGGCGCCGGGTGCGGAGTAGCTGCGCACACTGCGGTCAGGCGC